>NC_072895.1:83030303-83333333 GCF_027943255.1 Anastrepha obliqua | reverse complement strand
TGCATGACTTTGTAGAGAAAGAAGTTGCTAAATGGGTTAAAATAATGCTAATGACTTTCCGGAAGAACATACATACATACATATCTATGTATCTAATCCAAAATAATGTATGCATTGTGTGGAAGCTAATAAAAGAAATGGCAAACTTGCATATTCGTATTAGGGATAGTGAACGTACAATTTCGTAATCTAAATACACTCGGAGAAATTTTGTTGTAATATTATTTTTGGAATTAAGTAGTTTTTATCAAAATGGAAAAATAATAATTTTTATTTAATCGATTTCTTATTGGGAAACCAGGTAAAGAGCATTTAACCAATTGCTCGTTAAAGTTGTCCTGAAAACCCAAAAATTTTTATACGATTGGATTTATTAAATTCTAACAAAGCTTGCCTCACCAATTAAAATATCATCAATTTTGTTTTGAAATAACTTTTTTAATAAGTAAAACAAAAATCCTTTTGGGTGATGGAAATTTTTCTAACCTTTATGAGCTGCTTGTCTGTTTGTATGCCGTAGTTGTCTAGTTCACAAGTGGCAAATGTTATTGATGTACGATGCCATTTGCAAAAATTACAAATCTTCCAATAAAATGATTAATTTTGCGCCACTTTGTACGATAAACTCTTCATTATTATTATTATTTGCCAACGCGCCGCGGCCAATTACGCTCGCGAATCTCAATTTCAACTGGCGTTTTCTTATAGCGGGTGCGTAGCTCATCATTTGACACCAATTGCAGTCTCCAAATGTGATAATACCAAGTTCTAGCACAGGAATCATGTATCAGTTTGAAGTTCTTAAAGAGAACTATGGAATCAACGTTTGTGACAAAAAAATTCGCATTTGCTTAAAATGTTATTTAGCCCGATGAAATTAAAATTGATCGAGCAGGGTTAGATGGGCGCATATGAAGGATTTATAAACAAGTTGATTTACAGAAGCGCATCATGTGCCAAAGGCTGACATTTGGTGTGGTCTGGAGATGCTTGCGCCTAATAGAGCTCGGTATTACTCGTCAAAGGAATGAATCAATGCCGGCTGCTGATTATATTACCATTCTGCCGAATTTGTATGTCTAGATATAAATATTTGGATTTGAACGTGGGCAGGGACATATTTTTATCCAGGATAATGCCCAAAAATATACGAAAAAAATAACAAAAACGTGGTTTGTAGAAAATGGAATCAAACTGATCGATTTCCATTCCCGCTTCCCAGATTTGAGTCCCACCGAACACCTTTAGATGAATAAACAGGGAATAAAAGGACTCTAACAAGACCATTGGGAGCCCTCTAGGTATGGGAAAATACAGTTCCAAAAAATTGGGAATCTTTTTATGAGATTGTGCCAAAAAGGACCGAGGTGGTAATTGTGATGGTATTGTGAGATGGTATTGTTAAGACAAGTTAAGACACAAAAGCGTTCACATTAGCCCGTTTTTCAGATTTCTTCTTATGCATTTAATATGCTTAAGTTTTTGTATTTATTTATTGACTTTGACAGTACATTGATGCACCTTTAAATTTATTTTTATATTTTCCATGTGGGTAGTAGGACTAATAAAATATTAGCATTTGAACAGAAATTTTTGAATTTTCATGAGAAGCTTTACCTTTACTGTACGTACCAACTAACTTATAAAAAAAGAACTTACTTATAACGTTAAAGAAAACGGTTATCTCTCCCACAACGCATTGTTGAAATCAGAAAAAAAATTTTGCGAAATTAAGGGAGTATTTCCTACCTCGAATTACTCAGGCACCTTCACTAAAAGACGTATTACTGTGGCAGGATTTATCTAAACTCTGTTTTAACTATACTCCGTTGCGAAATTATAGAAACACCACGTGTTGGAAAGTCTTGACTATTTTTAAGATAAATATTTTTTTTTAATATCGGAATAAAATTCTACCCTCGTAAAAGAGGTGTCGCTGCTGATATTACTTTTGTGTTCGCCCTAGTAATATACTAATGATTTGAAGGTGTATATGTGAGGTCTCGATCGCAGTAGTTGACATTCGTTTGAAGCGCAAGGTTCCTTTTTTATCTAACGTCAAAAATGTTTACGTTCGTCCCGAAAAAAGAACATTTGCGGGAAGTCATTCTTCATTATTACCTTCTAAAGAAAAGTGCAGCTGAAACGTGGCGTATATTGATTAATATTTAAGGTAATCAGACTCCCTTAAATACAACTTATAAAGAGTGGCTTCGACGCTTCCAAAGCGGCAATTTCGGCGTGAGTGATAAAGATCGCGAAGGGGTACGAAAAAATTCGAAGATACTCAACTACAACAATTACTGGATGAAGATGCATATCGAACCCTTGATGATATGTCTAAAGAATTGGATATTGAAAGATTAACCGTCGGTAAACGTTTGCACGCGATGCGAATGGTCCAGAAAGCAGGTAACTGGGTGCCACATCAATTGAAGGACAGGTGTTTGGTAACGTGTGAGATGCTTCTTGAAAATTCATGCTTCAAAGGTTATATTGTGCATCTGGTGGGATCAGAAGGGTGTCATCTATTATGAACTCTTTAAACCATCTGAAACCATCACTAGCGATTTTTACCGTCTGCCGCTAAAGCGGCCAAAATGGGACGATAGACATAACAAACTGATTTTACTGCATGACACGTTGCTAAATCGGTCCAGAAATATTTAGAGGGACTAAATTGAAAAATCTTGCACCAACCGCCCACCCGCCATATTCTCCAGACATTGCGCCTCGGATTACCATTCGTTTCGATCAATGCAGTCAGTCCATATTGGAGAGCGGTTCACTTCTTACGAGAACATCGCAAACTGGATCAATGAATGGATCAAGTCAAAAGAACTCGAATTTTTCGTGCGAGGTGTCCGTATCCTGTCTGAAAGATGGAGTAAAGTTGTAGCTTCCACTGGCACATACTTCACATAATATCATGTATTAATTAATTGTATAAATCCAAAAATGCGCCAGGTTACGATCTAATAACTAGTAAGGTTTTAAAAGAACTGCCCAAATGTGGATACAAATTCCTCACTATTATATTTAACGCGATGATCAAACAAGAGTATTTCCCAACTCAGTGGAAAGTTGCTGAAATCATCCTTATACAAAAGCCAGGGAAGACCCCGAGCGTGGTATCCAATTACAGGCCAATAAGTCTATTGCCTGTTGCCTCCAAGCTCTTCGAAAAGCTGCTTTTAAAAAGGATAAATCCAATAATTGCGCAAAGAAATCTCATTCCAGCTCACCAATTTGGTTTTCGTAAGTATCACTCCACCATAGAGCAAGTTAATTGTGTGTATGATTTCGCTAGACAAGCACTTGAAAGGCGGCAATTCTGTACAGCGGCATTTTTAGATATAACGCAAGCCTTCGATAAAGTCTGGCATGAAGGCCTGCTATACAAGCTTAAGCAGGGCTTACCGCACAACTGTTATATGCTCATAAAATCATACTTGCAAAATAAACATTTTCTTGTTAAAGTAAACAACGAAACCACTAACCTTCACGCAATCAGAGCAGGTGTACCACAAGGAAGTGTTCTAGGCCCCGTCTTGTACACTTTGTTCACGGCAGATCTTCCACTATCAAAGAACACATATACAGCCACATATGCAGATGATACTGTCGTCTTGGCCAGGAGTACCCTTCTCTCAATTGCTTCTGATTACCTACAAGAAAATCTTAACAGTGTTTGCGACTGGATGAAAAAATGGCGCATAAAAGCTAACGAAAGCAAATCGGCGCAGATAACATTCACTCTTCGAAATAACTCATGTCCTGAGTATCTCTTAACAGCGTTCCAATACCGCAAACAGATAATGCCAAATATTTAGATATTCTATTAGACCGACGTCTTACTTGGCGATCGCATATGTTTTTAAAGCGAAAGCAACTTGAAATGAAATTGCGATCACTACACTGGTTAATCGGCTACAATTCAGCACTTACACTAGACAATAAGGTGCTTATCTACTAATCTATTCTGAAACCGATATGGACGTATGGAGTTCAATTATGGGGCTCAGCTGCAAAATCAAATCTAGAAATCATGCAAGGATTTCAGTCAAAGGTGCTCCGCATGTGTGCCAATGCGCCATGGTTTGTACGAAACGAGATATTGCACCGTGACCTAAAAGTTACGACAGTTTTCGAAGAAATAAACAACCTCAGCCAGAGATACAACAACCGACTTGCCACTCATCCGAATTACCGAGCAAATTACCTTTCCAAGATAAGCTACTCCTAAAGAATAAAAAAATTTCAGCCTAACCATTTAATGCAAAGATTTAAAACGTAATATACGTAAATGCAAAAGTTGTAAAATTGTATAATATATGTATATGTTATATGTTGTTCATTATTAAGTAACGAATTCCACTGGGAGTTCTTACTCTAAGCTATTCTTCTTTAAATAGTAGGTAAAAATAGTACTTATTGTTATTGTTATGACAGGTTGTATGAAATAAATGGAGATCGAAAAAAAAAAATTAATTCCTAACTTGAAAGGACGGAAACTTATTCCCATACCCAATATAAAAATATATTTCTTTCTATGGCCATTCTTTATATAAATATATAAGTATATTTTTTAGAAATAATTTAAATAATATTTGTAATTTGAAAATGTATAAACAAATAGTGGAAACTTGTCAGTACGAGGTGGCTCAATAATTTTGCTATGAATTATTTTATTAATCTAAAAGTTAGGCAATACACCTACATCTGATCGTACATCATCCTACAACTGGGTATCAAATAAAAAGAGAAAAAGGGTTCCAATTGCCAATTATCCCCTACGAAATATGTGGTAAATATCCATTAAAATGTTTATCGGTAGATCCTTGAACAATTTCTTTGGATATATTCCAAGAAAACTCATATGACTTTACTTGAATCATTTGAATTAATCTTGTGTTTTTAGATTTATTAATTTCGGAGTAAAGAAACTTTATTTTTATTTACTTATGCTTATAAGAAATATACAATACAATCTCGTTGAGCCTAAGTCATAAAAAGTTGTGCATATCCCTTGGAAGTAGTTATCTGCTTAATTTTTAATATAAGTTTTATGTCTCTTAAGCCTTCACAAACATTTTTCCGTATAAGTATTTACTTTGCAAAAAACACCAATGAGAAATGACAAGGAACCAGATTTTATTCATATGGAGACTAGCGACTAGATACTACCGAGCACTACCGAACAAAACAATTCGCTTCCAAATCGCAACCTCAAATTAAAAACTTTTAAATTATTGTTTCATTGCTTTCCCTCTCTTTCCATTCGATCACTTTACGAACTGACAGAAGTGTTTAAAATATAAACTTATTTTATTATCACCAATGCCGAGAAAAGCTAAAGGGTATTCAAATCAAATCAAATTGCCTTTTACCAACCTCTTTGGCTGATTTAATTTTCCAGAAGTCAACATAATTTTTATTACGCGTACTATAAAATTTTGCTATTAAAAGCTCAACTCTCAGTGCACGAAATGAGGTATCCAAAGCTGTTTAGCACAAAAATATACTCGTACATAGATTCCAAACAAACATATGCCTATTTCACTGTCTGCCAGTCTATTCATTTATTTGTTTGCTGGCACTCCAGAAGGCGTTTGAAGTTCTTGTAAAGTAAATAAGCCACATACTACCCGCCCAATAAATTTCACACATTTCACCAAGTGGCATGCCGAATTTATGCAACTAATATTTTCGTATTTATATAAGTTTTTATATGCATGAGTGTGTAAGTATGTATGCATACAGGGTGTAAAAACAGGATGTAAAATTAAGGTTGTCAAAAAAGTCTTGCGGTATTTCCGAAAGCTTGTCTTTGCAAGCGCGTAGTTCTAGTTGTATTCGTCGCATCGGTTCACGCTAGAGCTTTTTGGAAAGCTCTTTTCACGTGCTAACACGTGTTTGATTAATTGTTGTTTGCTTTTAGTCATTCGTGAGTTATAGCGTCGCAAACATGGAGCAAAATAAAGAGAAAATATGGCATATTTTACAGTACTACTACGATAAAGGCAAAAATGCATCTCATGCTGCCAATAAAATTTGTGCAGTTTATGGACCCGATACAGTTTCCATTTCCGCCGCACAACGATGGTTTCAACGTTTTCGTTCTGGTGCAGAGGTGATCGAAGATGCGCCACGGTCCGGAAGGCCTGTCGTCGAAAATTGCGATAAAATCGCTGAATTGATCGAAAGAGACCGGCATAGTAGCAGCCGTAGCATCGGCCAAGAGCTGGGCATGAGTCATCAAACCATTATAAACCATTTGAAGAAGCTTGGATTCAAAAAGAAGCTCGATGTATGGGTGCCACACGACTTGACGCAAAAAAAAATTTTTGCATCGCAACAAAATCGACCCGTTTTTGAAGCGGATGGTGACTGGCGATGAAAAGTGGGTCACTTACGACAACGTAAAGCGCAAACGGTCGTGGTCGAAAAGCGGTGAAGCTGCTCAGACGGAGGCCAAGCCTGGATTGACGGCCAGGAAGGTTCTTCTGTGTGTTTGGTGGGATTGGCAGGGAATCATCCACTATGAGCTGCTCCCCTATGGCCAAACGCTCAATTCGGACCTGTACTGCCAACAACTGGGCCGTTTGAATACAGCACTCATGCAGAAGAGGCCATCTTTGATCAACAGAGGCCGAATTGTCTTCCATCAGGACAATATTTTTGTATATTTTTTATGATTTATAATTTTTTGAAGTTTTAAAAATAAACTACTATATTGACCACCCTGTATATATGTATGTATACAAGGTATACAAGTGAGCATTGCAGCAAAGGACTTAAGTGGCTGCCACAGAGTTTAACTTGCATTTGGCTGCCATGTAACGCATTTATGAGCTACAGATCTTTCCACCTCACGACGCTCTTTGCAACTACAACAAAACTTATTCATACACTTTGTCAATTTGTTTGACTATGCTTGTCTGTCTCTTTGCACATGCGTCCGGACACCCGTTCGCCCGTCCGTCCGTCCATCACTCTGCCTGCCACAAAGTGTGGTAATATCTGGGAATTGTCTTTTCGTGCTGATGTAATTATTGTTTCAAGAAAATTTTCTCACAAGTTGTCATGACTTTGTCAGGGAATATTGCCAAAGTAAGCAAACTAGAGAAAATGGTAGATGAAGAAAAAACAGACATTACGGAAATCTACATTGGCTTGCAGTGCCAAAACAAAATGTGGCTGCTGGTAAGGCAGGCATGGCGTAAAACTATTGCAAGACGGATTTCATTTGAAGCGCGCTTTGGCAAAACTGGCAGCAGTGGCTCTACCAAATCGAGAAGCGGCAACAAACTTTTTCCATAACTTTTCATGAATTTTGCGTGCGTTTCGCTTACACTTTTCTCCAGCTGCTTACACCAGCCGATCGCTGCATTGCTGAGCTCCATAAGGCCATACGAATACACAGGCATATGTAACTAAAGCCCAACGTACACATGCAAGCGTGTGTGTATGTGCTCTCGCAGCGGCGCAGCAGTCACGCCAGCTTCATCATTGGCAACTAGTTTGTTGTTTTTGTTGCACAGTAATTTCAACATTTTTCGTTTCGTTCCGTTTCGTTTGTGCCAAACCACACAAAATTTCTTTGAGAAATTGAAACTTTTCCATCGGATTTTTTTACAATTTTTGCCTTCGCGGCACTCATACGCCATGTAGTCCTGGGCAACAGCGATTTCGTCTATGAGAGGGGGAAAGTAAAACGTTAAAAAAAATGTTGTTGTGCGCTGCAACGGTTACTGAAATTCAAACAAGTGCGAGCACGGCATTTACGTCGCTGTACTGAACTAAAAAAAAAAAAAACAAAAAATGGTGGGTTTTTTTGCAACGAACTGAAGCGCTGAAGTTGGGCGCGGGAATTGCTTGCATGTAAATAGCATTTCCGGTTGTTGGCTGTGAAATTGGATGAGCGTTTCCGATGTCATTTTTGAGTGCTCCTCTCCTGCGCTTGTCTTCATTGCTGACGCTTCTCAACTTTTGTTGTCTTTTTTTCCTTAGTTTTGCAGCAGAAGTTTGCGTTCCTGTTGGTAATGATGGAGTTATTTTGACGTTTGCTGAAGTTGTAAGCATATGATGCCAAATTTTCTGAGTTTTAACCATGTGCAGAAATTCTATATTATTACTAGTGGCGTTTTTCTGAGAATGCTGCGCTCTTATACATTTTTATTTTCATTGTTTTTAACAAGTAAATTCAAATATGTTTAAAATATTTTCCAAAATTTTTGCTCACATGTTGGTTAGTAAAAACTTCTGGATTATTGAAAAATTCGCACACATTTTTTTTTTGAAGAGTAGTCCATCAGTGGCCAAAAGTGCATTACAGGTAGCCTGGTTTTAATTTTATTGAAAAAATTTCTGGGGTTTAATATAGAATGGTTTACTAGATTTCGTTTTGCAAATTTCAGTGACGAATCAGTGAAAAAGTCAATAAACTCATAAACCGCCTTTATAGGGCGCCGCACCGTTTCGAAGGAGGCAGAAAATGTTGGTAAATCATGGATGAGGACAAGTGATATAAAAAAAAGCGAATTCTATTTTAATGTTTCACTTCGGCCCTATGCTTAACTAGGAGTTAGAGAAAATGAATGTGCTAATGAACCTTTCTAGAGGTAGCATTCAACCTACCAGTCACTGAAGCCAATTAATAAAGCTAATCACTTATACAAACAGAACCTCCAATACCACATCTGAGCACCACATTGATCAACAATAAGAGACGGATCAATTTTTTATCTTTTCAAAGTTGCTGAATTGGAGGGTAAACGAAAAATTTCAATAATGAATATCAGATGAAAATGTCTCAGATACGTCAACGACAACCAAAATCGTTGCGTTAAGGGGACCCAGAATGGTCTAGAAAGGTTCAAAAAATCGATTTGTGGTTTTTTCGATATTTCTTAAGAATATACTGTGAATTTTTCATGCGAACATTCCCAATATAATAGCGTCTACAGCCCATTAACTAGGTAGAGAGCGATTCTCGCGCTCCTGAACCTCAAATTTTAAACTCATTTATCTGGTGTTGACATATGTTGTTCACAACATCAATGCTATCGTCTGTACTAGAATCACATTATTATTTCAATTATTTCGTATTTTTTTGATTTAGGAACTCAAAAACAAAAACGATTCTTAGACTATCAAATTCAAAATCGCGCAATTCTCTCAATTTTTTTATTTTTTACACATAGTCATACTGATTAATCAGTTTTTGGTTTTAGATAAATAAAAGAGCCAAAATGGACAACACCGTCCTGGTCTAATTTTTCGGGAGGGTCAACATCAGCGCCATTTTTTAAATGATTAAATTTTTGACGTGATAACGTCTTATAATTCGATTTAGACGGCTGCACGCACCAAAAAATGCGTCGTTACCTTGCTTGAACTGCAAGCGAGAGCGCGGAACGAACGACAAAGAGCACAATCGCCGCCCGCATTCGGCAACGTTCGACATTTGGCTCTCTCCTACTTGAGTGAGCATATATATGTATGTATATGCGCATATGTAGGTATATAAATTCACATACTGCATATGCCTTCTTCCTGTGTGCATTGTAATGAACCATTTCTCTGTTGAGAATAAGACGATGATAGAAAAAGTAGCAAATGAAAGGGAGTGTTTCGAGTGTAAAGTGTCTTGAAAAAGGTAAATCGATGATGGTGCCTCTTAGTGTTGTTGACTTATTAAGGTCTGATGCACAATCGAAATTGAACATACTTATGTATCTTTCTACTACAACTACATTTCATCCAAATTGGTCCTACAGTGTAGAGAGGAGCTGAAACTGCTAAGCCATTGGCTTGAAATTACCCTGATATGGGTTCCCGGTCATAGGAACATACGGGGCAATGAGATAGCGGATGAGCTAGCAAGAAAGGGCTCTACACTAGACATAGCAGAGGCGGTGGCAGTCTCCACCCCACTGAACACACTAAAAGCATCCATTGCTTCACACTATCATGCTTTAGCCGAAAGAAGATGGAAGCAAATACCTACATGTATTACAACAAAAAACACATGGCCTTCATACAAAATCCAAAGGACGAATGACCTGCTAGGATGTTCTCGGCCAAACATTTCACGTATCACTGCAACCCTTACAGGTCATTGGAAAGTAGGGGATCATGCAGCTAGACTCAATCTACCCTTCAATCCTATCTGTAGAAGCTGTCAAGCGGAAGGGGCGAAGGAAAGTCTATTCCACTATTTATGTGAATGTCCGGGACTAGCCAGGGCACGACTCCGATCCTTCGGTAAGCCTTTCCTACAGCTAATTAAGGAAATCTCAGACATCGAGATAAAGGATTTGCTGCTATACTTGGACCTCACTAAATGGATCTGAATGGAAAAAAAAAACAAAAATCATCTTGTCAAAAATCATCTTTTTCGAGCTCTTGACCACCGGAACCCTTTAAGCAACAGCGAGGTAGTGCAGATACTGAGCCTTGGGGACTGGCTTATATAACGGTCATGCAAAAGGTGAAAGGGCCTAGAGCACCACAGCTCACGTGTCCACAATTATTACAAAAAATTTTAATAGAAAGCCTTAATAGACCCCAAGCCCCGAAATAGAAAGTCCCAGCGGACTTTCTGATAAATAGTTTGGCTTCCAACGAGCAAGCTCAACGTCACAAACATAGCTTGGGAAGCTATTAGTGGTGGAAGCACCTCCATGAAATATTGCGTGGTCTTCACATTGGATATAATAAATGCTTTCAATTCGGTAAATTTGTCTATCACACTGCTAGCACTAAAACTTTTGAAGGTGCCATGTTATCTCTTGCACATCATCGGAAGCTTTTTCAGCAGTCGTTTCGTACAATACGATACTGATAATGGGCTAAAAAAGTATTTTAGTCACTGGTGGGGTTCCTGAGGTATCGGTCCTGGGGTTAACCGTTTGCATCGTTATGCACGACGGGGTCCTAAAGTTAAAACTTCCCGATAAGGTAGAGATCGTAGAATATGCTGATGATATTGCGTTGGTAGTTGCTAAATTCGCTGGAAGCAAAATGTAACAATGCAGCAGCGAGAGTACAGCGATGGCTCGGTAATGCGGACTTGGATGGAAGCAAAAACAGATTATGAATATGACGTTTGGCGGACACAAAATACTCTCACAGGAGGCTAAGATTCAAGCCTCATTTGGCAGCAATTAATTGTAAAGCAGCGGCTGTCAATGGGGCGCTCACAAGAATCCTGCCTAACATAGGTGACCCGTAAGGAGAGAGGAGACGACTCATATCGCCGATGATGGACTCTATAGTATTATATGCAGCGCCGATATGGGTTGAGGCTAAATACAGTCATATGCGTGGGGTAATTCATACCCACAGACGCAGTGCACTACGTACTATATGCGCTTATAGAACGGTATCAGACGACGCAAAGTCAACCAAAAGCCGGTGGACCGACCAACTCATACTAAATTTTGCGAACGTTTCAGTGAAGAACGAGCAGTGCTGGAGAATGCATTCTAACACCCGCCATCCCAAGATTTGTCCAAAATATGTGGTGATGGTCGAGCACTAAACGGGACGCTGAAAAAACGTTCGCGGATACAGTCGTGACGAGGCTCAACCACATTGACTGGGAGAGGAGAGCTCAGAAACGACTGCAGCAACAACAGCGGCAGCAGCAGTAGAAACAGAAAGATAGGTTAAGTTTTGAGGGATAAAAGAAGAAAGAAAAAGGGAGAACAAAACCTTATAAATTATCATATATTATATTTCTTTTGTTATTAAATTTTGTAAGTACCTTTGCTGGCAGCTAGACAGTGGAGATGAACTGTTTAAGGCAAACCGACGACAAATACACACGCTTGAGTCAAACACTCACAACAGTACCAAACTGAAGACAAGACAATAGTTTGTGAGTATCGGACTATTGCATTATCGGTGGCGTAAAGGCTGCATACGCCCACAGGAGCGGAGCCCGGATGCAGGAACCTCTTGTGTCAATAGACATAAACGTGGATCCACGTTGAAGAAATGCCAACGCGATTCCAGGGGGGAAATCAGCCGAGTAGGAGGAATGTTATAGTGCTAGTAGGAGCATACCACTGGTGTGACGGCACTTTGGATGATGTTTCTGACATTTTGATTTGCACCTCCCGACTAAAAAAATAAAAAAAGATTGACTCTGATCGACAATTGACACTGTCGTCGACAATTTATGAGGTTAATGTGAAAATGCAATTGAAATGTCTCGCATTTGTTAATATACATATGTAATTCATATGAAACTCTTTTTGATATTTTTGATTTGATATGAAGGGGCCCAAAATTAATATTTAAGTTAAAACTAAAAAGCTAAAAGTTTTAAATTAAATTTTAATATTTATTCTTCCATTAATAATTTATTCTTCGTGTTTTTTTGTAGTTTTAAAGTTAAAAGTTAATATTTTTTGATAAGTATTGAAACGAAATGGTTTAAATTTTTTTGTGCTTGATCTTCAATAAAACAAATTAAATTTTAAATAATTATTTCATATTTGCACAGTTTGACAGACAGAATTTTGAAGAATTTTGGTATAATAAAGTGCGGTTCTTAAGCAGCTAACATATCGGATTAGGGTTAGGTTAAGCCAGCTGGCATTAAGCCACGCACAGGCCTTTTGGTCTCTAGCTATACCAGATGGAGGCTGACCTTTATTAAGACTTAAGGTAGACATCACGTAAGATGTCATCGTTTTTAGGGAACGTAAGCAGTGCAGGAGTATCTATATTTGAGATAACCTTCAGACTCTCACACTGTTGGGTTCCCAGGCATTTGATAATACCGGACAAAAACATGGAATATGGTCTAAAGTTTGCTCTTTATCCTCTCTGTACTTCCTGCATTTGTAGTTACTAGCAATCCCTATCTTGTACGGATGTGCAGCCAATAGATTGTGACCTGTTAGCAAACCTATAATAGCTCTGCAGTCCTTTTGTGAGAGCGTAAGTACAAAGCGAGTGAGTTTTTGTCATTTGTTCTGTACGCGACTTTTGCAGTTTTGTGTGTGGTCAGATTACTCCACCAATCCCGCTTGCTTTTTAATTTCATTGTAAATAATATTTAGCTGTTTTTGTAAGTCGTTCTCTTGTTCAAAAGATAGGTTAACAGCACTTTTAGCTATCTCATTTACTATTTCCTTTTCTATGATGCTTTTGTGACCTGCTACCCAATAGCTGTGCATCATTCTATTCGCGGTTTGGCTTTCTATGGCTTCCCTGATCCGCTGGACATTTTTGGACTTAATACAACATGAGGTTACTGCTTTTATTGCTGCTTGACTGCCCATGTCAATATTATATTAATTATTGAGTTATTTGCAGTTTTTGTGTAGGCTAGCTCCGCGACTTTCCCAGCAGCAAAAACTCACGCTTGGAAAATAGTGCTTTGATTCGGCAGCTTGATAGGCTGCCTAATCCCTAGTTTTGAACAGTAAATACCCACTACTCACCCAAATACCTACTAGTCACGAATTTCTCTTTTAAGGGCAATATCGCTATTCTTTCGGATAGTCAAGCTGCAATCCAGGCACTGGACTCGGCTACAACAACCTCTAAAGTGGTGGAGCAAAGTAGGAATAGTCCACCACCTTGAGTGAAAACCATAGAGTAACCTTAATTTGGGTCCCGGGACACCGGAACATAGAAGGTAACGAAAAAGCCGATGAACTGGCAAGAGGGGGATCTGCCATGAATAACGTTCTTGTAGAATCGGTATTCACACCACTAGGTGCAGTCAAGAATGCAATTTCCCTAAAATACCTTCGAATCGCAGATTGTAGATGGAGAGGCCAGACGAAATGCAAAATCAACCTCAAGCAATCGTCGACATTGATAAACATGAAACGACGGGACGCCTGTAGACTCACGGTAGTCATAACTGGCTTCTGATCTATCGGAGAATAAGCCGCTAAAATGGGCATCCCTCACAACCCATACTGTCACAGTTGTAAACAACCGCAGAAAAAGGAAACAATCTTCCAGTTCCTCTGCGAATGCCTTGCCCTATTGAAGGACAGAATGTTAACCCTGGGCAAACCGCTGTTCGAGAGTCTCGAGCAACTGTCTAGGATAGACGTCAACAGCCTAATAAGGTTCCTAAACCGCACAGACTGGATATAGTCCTGCTGCAAATAACTGTTAAACAATTTGGTAACGAGGATGTGGCAACAAAATGGTGCGGAAGCGCTAGTTGGATTCTGGATGAATCACCACTCTAACGAACCCACTCACACTCCGTTTAGAATTTCTGTGTAAATGTGTATGCATAGCGCATAGATTTTCGACAATTTTTTCCCCTGGCATGCATTTTCTCCATATAACGAATGCTCGACATTTTTTATATGGAAGAAAACACTCGAAATTGTATGTATGTGAAAAAAATTGTCAAATGTGAAAGCGGTTTTTGACAAACTTGAAATTTGCTTTATACTATACCAAAGCCTAATGAACGATTGCAGTTTTATCGCTTTTTATGAAATTTTTCCACTCTGATTAAAAAGGATGAAATTTGTATGAAGGTTTTGCTGAATGTTTTATTTTTTTAAATTTGCGTTAAGTTTGAAATTAGGATTTATAATATTTTTGTGCGAGAAGGTATAACATTTTCATAAAAGGAAGAAACAAATTCAAAACTTGCCAATAAATCCAATTGCAGTAGTTATTTATTTATGTATTTAAATTTGTATTCGATTATTACGATTCATTTATTTCACACCTTCTTAAATATTATAGAGTTTATCAAATTAACTTTTCTATTATTTATATGCATTTGCCAATTTCACATTTAATAATTTCAATAAACATTAATTTCGTTGTTGCCCATTCACCAAAGTCTTTGCCATTAAATTAGCATTTCCCATCTAACTAATCAGTGTGTAACGCCCAGAAAACGCCCATCACGCCCATTCTTTATCACCAAAATTATTAATGCAATTTGTGCGTATAAATTTAATTTGATTTGCTGCTTAATGGCTGCGTGCGAATTGGAACGGGAATTCAATTATCTAAGCAGCAGGGTTGGACGCACAATTTCGCACACTTTGATTCGACATCTAATGCGCCTGGAGGTTGTAACATCGAATTAAAACATAAATTCAAATTTTACATTCTAGTTGGCTCGAAAGTTTTTACTTAGACATTCAAAATTATGTCTTTTTTATGAAAAGTGTCGCATAAAACTTTTTTCTGTTGCATTGTATTTGTATATACTTAGATTGTTAACTACTCAAATTTAAATTTTGTCCTTACTGAAGCTTTTCGGTATACGTAGTTATCACTCAATATTTTTCGCAATCCACTCCCTTAGGAATACATTTGTGCTTTGATGTCAGGAAACGCGCAGAGAAGCTGTTTACATAAATTGGTTTTATCTGTGAAATTCATTTGGTTTAGCAGAATGATAAGGATTCATGCTTGGAAAAGGCAACTGAGTCACTTTCGCGCAATTTCTTCAAACTTGGTGTTGGAAAATATCAAAAGCTTTATCAATTTTAAAAACGGCGGTTCAATAAACAAACAAAGAATAAAAATAAAAAGGTTGTTGGGCGCACCAAAAGCGCCCTCAATGAGGTTCTCTTCACATTAGAGAAGAATGAGTGTTTGCTGGAAGCTATAACTTCGAATTTCTGGATGATCTTGCCTACTTATGGGCCAAAACAAATAAAACCAGCAATGTCAGGTGAAGAATATGTCTTGCTTTTAACTACTTTAGTGCTCCTGAGCACGACAACATTTCACCTGGTTTGTTGGAAGCCGATCCCGTGGTCATTGCTAGCATGACTCACTCATTAGTTTTGAAATTCTGGGCAACATGCGACTTGACTGATGATAAGAAAGGCAATATGACGGAATGTAAGAGCTTGAAGGGCATTACCTTACTCAGTATGATTAACAAAATAATCGCACAAATCATAAATAAAAAATTCCTCAGCGATGCTGCATCTAGAACTCAGATTGGAACAGGCGGGTTTCAGAGCGAACCGTTCATTCATCGACCCCATCAACACTCTCCGAGTTATTGTGGAACAGTCAGTTGAGTGGAGGGCCCCGCTATATCGCGTCTTTATAGACTTGCAATAAGCAATCGAAATTAATTCAACTCGTCGAGGCACTGTACACGGACGTAAGCAGTCGGATAATGCATGAGAAACTTCTGGATGACAACATCAAAATATTAGCAGGTGCACGACAAGGATGTGTTCTCTCACCACTTCTCTTTAACATCGTTTTGGACGTTCCCATGAAAAACTCCTCGTTGTCTGGAGACGGCATTACCTGGAGACTGCAAGGGTGCTTAGCGGATCTTGATTATGCAGATGACATTTGTCTTCAGTCCCTCAACTATCTTGACATGGCAGCGAAGAGTCAAGCAGTGTGAGAAGCAGCTGACAAAGCTGGCCTGAAGATCAATATCCAGAAAACCAAAGTCATGCGTATAATAACAGTAAATGCGCAATATTCCTCAATTAACAATATTTGTGCTATTTAAGCAGCATATTGGTCTTTGGAGGTTTGAGCGATGATATCAAACGCCGAATAAAGAAAGCTGTGGCTCTCTGCAAGCAATTTAGAACGCTTCACACATTTCATGGGGCACAAAACTGCGAATTTTTAACTCCAATGTAAAGTCGACTTTACTTTATAGTTGTGAAACGTGGAATGCGACGTCTGTGTCCGCTGATTCATTACAATTTTATGTAAACAGATGCCTTCGAAGAATTCTGAAAATATTCTGACCCAGTATTATCTTGAATGCTGATTTATGGGCCAGAGCTCAGCAGAAGCCAATACTACTAGAGATCCGAAAGAGAAATTGGGGCTGGATTGGCCATCTTCTACGCAGAGGAAATGGTGTCTTATCAAGGGCCGCCGTTGACTGGAACCGCTAAGGCGGTCGCAGGCGTGGAAAGCCAGTTAATACTTGGAGACGACTGTTGGAGTCAGAAACCCGGGCCATGCAGCTTAGCTGGAACGAAGATAAGAGATTGGCGCAAAACAAACACGAATGGAAGAAATTCGTAGTGGCCCTATGTCCCACACTGAAACCCTAGGAATTTATGATGATAATCAGCTATTTTTGTACTCTACAGGCAATTGTGTAAAAGTACAACCCGCTTTTGACGAAGAAGAATCACCCTCTTCAAGTACCTCACCGTATAGGTTGGTTGTAATGGATTCCTATCCCATCTTATAATTGGACGGATCTTTAAAGTACCCCAGCAGTGGAACAGACTCAGCTTTTGTTCCCCTTTGCTGCTAATTTGCTGGAAGAAACACATTGATTGGGAATCAGTGAGAGATATCCAACTTTTATCATAGAAATACTCCCATTACTGGTTAGTTTCAACACCTGCCGGAAACCTGCTAGAATGTTTGTTGTTGTCCAAATCATTTTTCCGACTTTAAGCAAAGATGATTTGCTTACAATTGTTGGTAGTATAATCACAATATTCATTGCCTTCAACGAGTAGGTGCCTTCAACGGAAATGTGGTGAAAGATCTGTTTTTACGCGAAATGAGCCTAGGTGATTACTGCACTCCGCTCCATTATAAAGCGAATGTCCAGTCTTTGGTCGCATAAAATCCAACCTCTTTTTGCTTTACCAAAGCTAGAGACTTTTGGAAGTTAAGTATGAGCGAATGATGAAACACGAGACAATTTGGATTACTTGGTTGGCAGGATGGAGACATTTTGCGGGGTACATTGGTTATTTTCTACTTACTGAAAGTCATTTTTGATATCTACACAATAAAATAAAACAAAAGTCTGATATCATATCCGACCTGTTGGTTACGGAAGATAACAAGCAAAGATGCGAAATTATTACAACCATTTGAGCGAACTATGAATCTACCCAAGCGGAATACATAAACCATGGGCAAAAAGTAAGGTGAATTTGGTTGTAAAATGAAAAATCTCTATTTATTGTAAATCAATTTCAACCCCTCCAAAATAATCCCCTCTCGATGAAATACACTTATGGCAACGATTTTTCCAATCCCCAAAACATGCCAAATAGTCCATTTCCGGTATAGACGGTGCATTATCGTGATGCAAAAACCAAGAGTTGTTGGCCCATAACTCTGGTCTTTTTAGACGAATTGCTTTACGTAAATGACGCATAACGCTCAAATAATATTCCTTATTAACAGTTTGGCCAGGTGGAAGGAATTCATAGTGCACCACACCACGAATATCGAAAAAGCTGTCATCATGACCTTTATTTTTGAACGACTTTGACGTGCTCTTTTCGGTCTGGTTTCGCCTTTAGCACGATATTCGCTTGATTCGTCGGTTGTAATGATGCATTTGAGCTTGTCCTGATAGTCTGAAAGCATTGTTTCACACACATCAACGCGACGACTTTTTTCCAAGAAATTGAGAGTTTTCGGTACCAAACGAGATTTGACTTTTCGTAGGCCCAAATGGTCTTTCAAAATGGTTTTCACAGATCCTTCTGATATTCCGAGCATATCAGTAAGGTCTTTAACAGTCAACCGACGATTTTTGAGTACTAACTCCTTCACTTTATTGACGTGTTGGTCATCTGTTGACGTCGATGGTCGTCCGGAGCGCTCCAAGTCATCAACACGTTCTCGAGCCACTTATAAACATTTTTCTGCGACATGGTCTAATCACCAAATGCCTTCTGCGACATGCTAAACGTTTCCGCAGCCGAAATTTCATTCCGCAAACAAAATTTGATGGCACTTCTCTGCTCAATCAAATCAGACATTGTAAAAATCGAAAAATGTACTCTTGGTCGTTTGGTAAACACAAGCGTAAATATAGGGTGATCAATCATGAGGTGCTTTTTTCAATAGTTAAAAAAAAACAAAAATGTAAATTATGTTCAAAACCTTTATTTATCATTTGAAAGGACATTCTTTGACATTTACTTTTTGAATATGACTTCATTCAAATGTTGGCCGCAACTACGCTTAAGGTGGTCCATTCTGAAGGTCCAATTTTCAATCACTCGTTCGAGCATTTCGTGAATAACACGCGTAATGTTGGCTTCCAGAGCTTCAATCGTAGCTGGTTTATCAGCCGTTGTTTTCTCTGGGTGTAAAGGTAGCTCTTGAACCTGTTCTGGTTGCTCTTCATCCCAAATACGGCAATTTTGCTTATTGACGTAACCATTGAGCCAGAAATGCGCCTCATCGCTGAACAAAATTTTGCTCGAAAACAGCGGATCTTCTTCAAACGGTGATTTTCATAATACAGTTGAACAATTTGTAGACGTTGTTGCGGTGTGAGTCTTTCCATGATGAAATGCCAAACGCTGTTCAACAAATCCACGATGACAGTTTGCCACAACTCGCGCGCGATCTGTAAAAAAAACGCAAATGAAAAAAACTCCTCTTATTTGATCACCCTATATATTACTGATAATGACATTCACATTAAAGTTGGCCCAGATGTTATTAACAGTGCTGCCAACTCATGAAAAAAATAACTAGAGCGAAATTTTAGTCCCGCGAAGTTTGACAAATAAATTCACCTTACTTTTTGCCCACAGATTACATGTGTGGAACCTGGTCGAAACTCTTGTTATTATTCAGGCTACCCTCCAGAGGCTACCAAAAATAATGTTAAAAATTTTATTTCATACCCGTCGTTCACAAATTGAACATTGTATTTGTAGTAGAATTCAATTCTTTCATTTACTGCATGAATGGCATAATCTAAAAACGATTTTTTAGATGAATACGCAGAAATTTCCACAGGTTCTTCTTTTTTGCTGTAGAAATTTAACAGCAACTCAATATTGAGTTACTTTTAGTTACGGAGGCATAGTAAATTGAACATTTGAAGCCGTTTTTCTCGACAATTTGGTTTTTTGATTTTGAACTTTTTTGCCGCAAATGTGCGATATAATGCAAACAAATGTATGACAACTTTTTTATATTATCTATTTACAATATTTTAATTCATTTGTTATAATTCATTCGCAAAAATAATTTATAAATGACTGGTGTAGAAAATAAAAGCTGAAACTTATTAGCTCGAAAAGGATAATCTGCGTCTCGCCTAAGTGGTTTAGTCGGAGAAATAAAAAGTAAAAGTATTATTTCATGTAAGTTGCAAATTTCTTTAATATATGTAAACATAAGTTGTTAGTCTTGCAAATAAATAAATAAAAAAATTAAATAAAATTACTTACATATAAATGTGCGCATCTAAGTATGTGTGCCCTCACGTACAGAAGTACATTTCTTTAGTATAAAAGAGAACGTATCAGTAATTTTCCCATCGCATGTTGCATTATTTATTTATTCCATTTATGCTTCCTCTTTTGTAGCTTTCAATACTACAAATACTGACAAATTTTGTGCGTAAATCAATTCGTCCTAAAATTAAGTACCAGGCTGTAACCCCAACAACTTTTCCCTAGCCGAGGCACGCATGAAGCTCATTTGCTTGGGTTAATGTGAACGCTCACACGCATTTATGTAATGTATGCGCCTTCCTGGCAAGCATACGCAGTAGGTATTGATGTGCCAATATTAGTAATATTTCTGATCCCGGAATTTTGGGACTATTCTACTGTAAATCCGAGATCCCGGGATTTATTACGTATTACAAATTTCTTAAGTATTAGCAGCATTTTGTGATCCTGGAATTTTTTGATATTTTTAATGTAATCCCGGGGTTACATGATGGGCTCCAATTTCATGAATGGCAACTTCGTTTTCGTGTTTTAAAGCATCAATCGTCTCAGGATGGTTCGCATAGCATTTGTCCTTAACGGCTCCTCACAAAAAATAGTCAAACGGGCTTAAATAGCAGCTCCGAGGCGGCCAATTGATATCGGAATTTCGGCTGATTATTCGGTTTAAAGATTTTCTGCCCATTGAGCGAACCGAAAACGCATTGGATGGTCTTTAGGCTTCAATTCTTGTACCAATTGATTTTTGTAAGCCTTTATACCAAGGTCTTTATGCGAAATTCTCCTCAGAGAAGTGCGTGAAATGTTTAATTCTTGAGAACGATGATGATTTGATCGATCAACGGACCACTTTCACGAACACGATTAACAAATTGATCCACAAACTGTCTTGTTGTTGACGGTAACGCTCGCCATTTACTGTAACCGCGGAAGAAGAAGAAGACTCACCACTTTGGAAATAGGTTTTCAATATTTCCCAATTTTGTTCACTCGTATAGCGTCCCATTTCGTAAATGTCAAACCTTTAAGTAAATTATGGAATGCCATTTGTGTTACCATTCTCAAAAAAATAGATGGTTCAAAAAGCAAACGCTGTATGGCCCACCCTGTAGTAGCATCATTAGTTGCTCCCCGAATTTCGAGATAGCTTTACTGTAGTCCCGAAATCTCGGGATTTATTTTGGGGTGAAAACTTTCTTATTAACAAGATTTGTTGATTCCAGGAATTCGGGACGTTTTAATACATAAGCTTAAGAATTTATAATACATTGAGGTTAAGAATTTTGCTCATACGGAAAATTTCTTGACACATATTTACCTTTATCTTCGTATTAAAAACAATATACATCAATAATAGTTTATAAATCGGGAAGTTAAAGTTCAGTTTGTTTAACACTAGTTTTACCAGCTGTTTGAATTTACCGATTTTTGCCAAAATCAGTCAAAATTACTGATCTTTAAAAGAAGTGCTTAGCGAGGTTTTCAGCCTTTATTTACCTTTAAAAGCGACAAAACAAGTTTAATAAAGTTCAGTGTAATACATAAATAGACTTATGGATATTATCAAATAATAATAATAATAAATGTCATAGGCATGCAAATTCGATTTTCCAAATACGCAGAAGGTTTCATTCGTTTCACACAATTTGTCATTTCAGAGCCTGGTGATAATTACAAAAATAAGTTGAAGGAATGTGGCGGCCATGTCCAGCATCCAAATTGTGGTGTTCCGGCATTTATTTATATATTTTGCCCCGCAAAAATGTTGCTGTATCAATTGTTGAGCCACCCCAAAGCATTTTCATCACCTAGGCAACGGTCGTTTTGACTGGTACTTATTCTTTAGTTGTATCTACAAAAGTCATGATATCACGACAGAAAGAAAATGTTACATCCAGCAAGATTTTTGAATTTATATTGCAGTCATGTTGGTCTCGTAACTGGTCAAATGTGCTTATAGTAAAGCATTTAAAGTTGAGTATTACCCATAAGCGCACCGACGGAATACTCATTTTACGAGCAAGAGTTGCAAGTGCTTTCTAAGACAGAATGGGAAGGGGAACATTTTGTAATATAATATGAAGTAAAGACAACTTTCTTTGTTTTATTCTAAAACTCTCTTGCACTTTCCTTGAAGACCCTAGTAGCCAGCGCTTATCTTTAGTCAGTTAATTTTTTATTATTAGCTCTCATGTAAATAAAGAAATAAGTCAAATTAAAATCGGCCGCCGGAGCCGAATGAGTTGGTGCGTGACTACCATTCGGAATTTAGAGAGAGCGTTGGTTCGAGTCTCAATGAAACACCAAAATGAAGAAAAAGATTTTGCTAATAGCGGTCGCCCCTCGGCAGGCAATGGCAAACCTCCGAATGTATTTCTGCCATGAAAAAGCTGCTCACAAAAAAAAAAGATCTCATATCAAAAAATCCCGATACTGTGTGAAAACCAAATAGCATCGAGATTCCGACATATAGCAATTTCGAGACTGCTATACCTAATAGGCACTTAAATTCGGTTCTAGTATGCGATGAAGTATTTGGCATTGATTGTGCGCCAGCATAAGTAACCAGGTTTTTATGCTACCCTTCGATTATTAAATGCATTATTTAGTAGCTGAATGGATATCTCACTAGTTTACTAATATTTTAGCGCAACATTTCTGATAATTTTTCGCCACCTCCTATTGAGGACTTCCATATTTTTGCTTTTGAGCTTTTTAACCAAAAAAAAAAATAAAGGAAGTAAAGAACAAGGCATGGATGTGGTCGAATTTTGTATACCCAACGCTTATTTTTAGATAATTTCATGGTATTATATTTATAATTCTTTGAAGTAGAAGGTTGCCTTCTGTTAATAAGAGTTATCAGTTTTTGCCGTTATTGGTCCATATGTATGTTACTATCATTAGATTGGCCTAGAGTTCGAAGCAAAAACCTAGCGGTGGACACGAATTCCTTTACTATGGGCGTTAGGCAAATACATAAATGAATATTTGGAAAAATAATTCGAATATTTATCAAATTGAAAACTTTGCCTCGATATTTCAGAGTATGCAAAAAAATCTATGACTAAATAAAAGCTTTTGTGTGCTGCCTTTTCCACGAGAACTAAATCGTTCAAGCAAATATAATATTTTAATTGGTCGAAACAGTTTGGAAGTTTGACAATTAAACTAGAAACTACTCTTTTAAAATTTGAGCTGAAGTACTCAAGGGGTGAAAAATATTCAATTTTGATAAATAATGACGGCACTAAATTTATCAAGTGCGCAGAATTGGGCTGGGAAGATCGAAAATTTATTATCAAAGTTTTCTTATATGTATCAGCGGTCCTGCTGTGGTAGGCGCTGAAAATTTGCCGAGTGTATTTCTGTCATGAAAAGAATTCTGCATAAAAAGCTCTCTTCCGGTTGTATTCGACACTCCATTTATTTATTTAATTTTATCATCAATTAGTTTTATTCACATATAATCTACCAAGTAATTTTAAGAATAATAATAAAAATAATAACAGTGGTTTGCCCTTCAATTTCATAATTTTTCTGACTGCCTTCCATTTAGCGCACCTTATAGTGCACGCTGCAAGCTTATTCGTCTGATAATCTAACTTCACTGGAATATAAGAGAACTGTCAACGTTTCCACGACAGTCGGTTCTTCGTTTCCACGACAGTCGGTTCTATATTACGTTACCGAAACGACCCGAATTTATATGCGGCCAAGGACTGTCACTCCAGCAGCATTCCCCGTATGTAAATATGGGGAATGTTTATGCTGCTACAACAACAACAACAAGAACTGTCCAGTCTTTATCGTTTTTCTCTGATCGTATCTCTGGTGGAATTACACTGCTTTTCTGGAGCAGTTATGTTTCTAAGCTCCTCATAGATTTTTGTGCTTTCATTTGCAATTTTATTCTAATGTCGCAAAAGCAAACTACTTTTCCTGTGCTCCAACCTTTACATATCTGTCGGAGTTTAATAACATTTCAAAGATATTGCCTTTCTTCCTCATGGCTTATATTTAAGCCCATTCCTGATTGTTTTTATTAGTAGTTTGAGCAATAAATAAATTTCAGCTTAATTATGTACTCTGGTTTATGTGGTTCGTGGGAAGTGCTTACGGTTCTGGATAAATTGAAATTGAAACTTAATATTGATTGAACTCAAGTTTAATTTAACTCAATGTTTAGTAGAAAAGATTCCATCGAAATTTGCAGCATTTTGAAATATAAAAACAAGATACCGTCTAGGAATTATTAACTACTGATATCTAGGCACATCTTTTGAAATGCTCTTTATATGCATTGGCGTTTAGAAACTACTTAGTCCTGCCATAAGTTCTGTTACAACTTAAGCCCGTTATAGATATAAAATTATTATGCTTTTTTAATGAAGCTAGTTTTATTTAATTATGTGAATATTAAAACACAAAATTCATTTTTATTCGAAATGTTCACCATTTTCCTTTACACAAGCCTTCAAACGATTAGACCATTTACCTATTGCATCACGCACGGATTCCTTGGATGTTGACGTCGCACGTACAGGTATTTGAAAGATCTACGGGGTCAAAAGTCCATTTAACAAAACAAAAAATACATTTAGAAAAATGACTTCCTGAGGTACCTGACCCTTCTGAGAACAAAAGCCAGCCCCTCCCGCGCACCCTACAAGCATTTGACATACGATAACGGCAGTCGGAATTCGATCGTATCACCTCGTGTACGTTATCTGTTCTCGGCACTCTTGCAAAACCCAAACTTTAAAAGTGAAATTTTATGTTTTTGTGTTCAACAGTGGAGTAAAGAGTTATGGATTCTGAAGCATCAGGTTAGTAATGAATGAAATCAATTAGAATCTTTATAATTTTCAAGTATTAAAGTTAACTTTTCAACCCTATAAGTACACACCTTCTCAAACTACTTTTTTTTTCTTAAAATAATATTTGTTAGTCAATAAGTAATACTATCGAGATAGATCCGGTTAAGATTCGATTGTAATTGTTTAGTATGTACCTTGTTTTGACAATTCATCAAAGAATTTGATCCGGATAAGTCCGGATAAACGGTATTTTAGTACTTTGAATGTTGTTGGTAAAATTTTATGAAAAAGGTCTTTTGATTTACAAGAGATTAAGCGAAATATTTATTTGTGTTAGGTTCAATGGGAGCATCGGGAATGAGGATTGTGACTAGAAAATACTTGTTTGACCTCATGAACAATGACAATTTACCCAATATAGAGGCAAGGCTAAATTTCTTGAAAGATCAGTTTATGTCTATTAAAGGATTCTCTGACAATCAAATTGAGACGTTGAAAAGCAATTTTGCACATTTCAAATCAGAATTTAAAAATCGATGGACTAAAGCTCATTATAAAGAAGCGGTATTCCTAAAAAGTAATGAATCTTGGCTGAGCGGAACCTTCACCATTCCCGTTGTTGCTGACAGTCCATCAAATCGAACAGGACGACCGAGTAAATCTTTTGGAGATCTGAGCGAAAGAAGTAAAAGAAGAAAAACTGAGGAAATGCGCTCTAATTTTGATCAAAACCTTATCGTGCATGCTGCGCAAGTAGAATTAAGAAAGTCAGGAAAACGAGATGCTTCGAATGTGCTAAAAGAAATCATTACTTCGCCAACTCGCGAAACCAAATATAAAAAGGCCTATTATCGAACAAAGTCATCAAAAGATAAAATTTGCCCCTTATCTGTCCAGGAAGCAATGCAAATGTTCATCGATGCAGATCTAACACGAGACCAATACGAGACAATAAGAAGAATAAATAAGAAATTCTTTCCTTGTTATAGTCTTTTACAAAAAGAAAAAAAGAAGTGTTATCCGCCACCAGAATGTTGCACTGTAAATAGTATAGGTGCGGAAGCCGAATTGCAACCTTTGGTCGACCTTACCGTTAGACGATTATCGGACTACCTGGAAGAGGTACTAACAACATTGAAGGTCCAAGAATGTGAGACCCTTAAATTAATTCGTAAATGGGGTTGCGACGGGTCCCAACAGACCCAGTTCAAACAAAAGATTGAAAATGATACGGATTCAGATACGAACATTTTTCAAAGCTGCTTTGTTCCTGTTAAATTAGTATGCGGCCAAAAGATGGAAAAGACTATATGGGAAAATCCAACACCATCTTCTCCTCGATTTTGTCGGCCTATAAGATTTAAATTTATCAAAGAGACTACTGATGTAACGGAGGAAGAAATTAATCACGTCAATAATCAGATAAACAGTCTGGTTGCAACAGAATTTGACTTGAGTGGCAAACATTATTCATTGAAACACGAATTTATAATGACAATGGTTGACGAAAAGGTCTGTAATGCTGCCACAAGAACCACATCAACCAGTCGTTGCTACATTTGCGGCACAACCTCAAAGGATTTCAACAATTTGGATAAAACAATAGATGTTAATTTCGAGGCTATTCAATTCGGAATTTCGGTACTACATGCCAGGATAAGAATATTTCAGAGCATTCTCCCTTTGGCTTGTAAGTTGCCAGTAAAAAAATATAGAGCAAGAAAAAGAGAAACTGAAAACAGCCTCGAGAAAGAGAGAAAACAAGAGATCCAGGACAGGTTTCGCCAAGAAACGGGATTGTTAATAGATATGCCAAAGACGAATTTCGGTAATACCAATGACGGTAACACAAGCCGAAGATTTTTCGACAATCCTCAATTAGCATCCGATATAACAGGCATCAGCTACGAATTAATATATAGACTGAAAGTTATTCTAGAAACAATTTCTAGTGGTCATAAAATTAATCCTGAAAAATATGATATTTATGCAACAGAAACTGCTCGATTATATGTGGATCTTTATCCGTGGCATCCCATGACACCCACAATGCACAAAATACTTATTCATGGAGCTGTTATAATACCAATTGGCCAGCTCTCTGAAGAGGCTGCAGAAGCCCGAAATAAGCATTTCCGCTCTTACCGGCTAGATTTTGCCGGACAATTTACTAGAGAAAATTGCAACAGGGATATTTTTAACCGCCTCCTTTTAAGTTCGGACCCCTTAATGAGCTCTAGGAGGCAAATAAAAAGAAGAAAGTCCCAATCATTTCTGCCAGAAACATTGGAAATGCTCATGCCTGCCGATCCAAACCTAGAATTTTCTTCACGTAGCGATGAAGAAAATCTAGATAATACCATTTGATTGGATGCTTTTTTTAATTGTTTATATTTTTTTAAGTTTGATCTTGTAAATCTTTCTTCATTCTCATATTATATTTCATTCAATAAATGTTTTAAGTTCATTATTTCAGTTGGTTTTATTCAGAAACATACATTAGCACACGTTAAACCCAAAAAATACTTTTGGCCCCTTAGATTGTTCAAATACCCCTATGTGCGTCGTTGCCTGAATCAAAGTTTATTTAAGACTCTCCGAATTTTTATTAAGTCTTTGATAGGCCATTTTCTCCAATTCTGACTACGAACTGTAGTCCAAAGCATTCAGATCTGGACTTCTAGACGGCCAATCTTCTGCGGCTATGAGTCCAGGAATATTGTTTTTTAGCCACTGCTGGGTGGTGTTTGTCATATGGGCAGGAGCGGAATTTTGCAGGAAAATCCAACGCTCTCCATTGAAGAGAATACTGCTCAACTGATTCACCACGTCTTCCTCCTGGCACACTTTTGCCCCGGTCTTTACCCCTTTTTCGCAGAAATTAAGAGATGTATTGCCATTATAAGACATTCCCCAATAAACCGTTATGGAGACTGGAAGGTGGCCACGCTGAACTCTTGAAAAAACATTTTTTGCGTCTTTAGAAGTTTTAGCATAGATTTTGTCAATTTGCTTATTAAAATCTTCTTTAACATTGAAAAATCTCTCATCTGTGGAATTATATTTTCATGGCCGTTGACCGCATGCCACCGAAGAAGCTGCTTGCATCTGACGAGTCTAATTTTCTTCAAGCGCGTTGTCAAAAGTTGGCCAGTTGAGTGACGGAAGACTTTTATGTGGGGATGATCTCTAATTAGCCTTGACATGGATCTGGTCGATACATTCATTTCTCTGAACATGATTTTCTGTTTTCGAAGAAGATTTCTGCGAATTCTTTCTCGAATGACTTTCATGGCTGCACTAGTTCGAGCCACGATCATTTTTTCACGTTAGATGTTCGGGAGAAACGATTGATCGTGTGGTAAACAAACATTCTCGAAATATTAAGTTTTTCCGGCAATTGATTTTCGAAAAAATTTCAATTTTTTTTTCTTTTTTGCTAAATAAAAAATTGTCAACTACTTTTT
Organism: Anastrepha obliqua; assembly: GCF_027943255.1. Taxonomy (NCBI): domain Eukaryota; kingdom Metazoa; phylum Arthropoda; class Insecta; order Diptera; family Tephritidae; genus Anastrepha; species Anastrepha obliqua. The sequence goes on along the minus strand of NC_072895.1, from coordinate 83,304,860 downwards.
TGCAATTGTTTGTACATGAAGTCGCTCGTGTAAGTAATTACGATCATTTTGAACCCAGAATTATTAAAATCGGTTTATTTTTGACTAAGTTATGGGCATTTAAAAAATATTTTTTCTTATATAATCTAAAAAATCGAGTTTGAACCGAAAAACAAAATTGCCGATAACTCTTGAAAAAAATGTCTTTCGGGCGAACAAAAAAATACGTGTCTCATTATTTTGACCAGAGAGCAACATATTTCAGTTACATCGAAATCGAAGAACATGACCCGAATAGCCCGGTTGAATTGAAATGGAAAGCATCAACTTCTTTCTGCGAATTTGTTCTCGCCATAAGCAAATCACAGAAGTTATGGCAAGACTAAGTACAGCGCTAGTACTAGAATTAGGACTTATTGGCAAGTTTTGGCAATTTATTTGTTTCTTATTTAATTTTAATAAGTTTTCTGCTACAAGTTTCAAGCGTTGCACAAATTAAAAAAAGAAAATCAAAAATTTTTTTTATTAAAAGCTCTAATGAGAATTTCTGGGGGTTATAGCCCATTGAATTTTGGTGTAATACAGTCCAAGTTTGAAGTGGCTCAAAAATCGCTTTGACTTTTGAAAATTTTCTACCTGACGGATGAGCCATGTTTTCCCTTTTTCGCATAGAATAAGATGCACTTTGGAATTCATTTCATTTTCGGCTCATTACAAACATTTTTATTATTAATGCTAAGGAACTCAAATCTTCAATTTTCTAATTTTTTCTAAAACATGTACTGATTTTATTACCTTATTGCTGGCATGCGTGACAAAAAACATGCCGGAACATATTTTAATTTGCCCAGGTCACAACTAATACCCTAGCAAAGTAGTGCGCACGGCCGCCAACTTAGGATCCGCATTTGTTGTGCGCTCAGTTGAAAAATTCTCTTTCCAATCCGGCTTCATTTGTGGGTGTGTGGTGCGTTGGTCGCATTATACGGCTAGTTGCATGTCAGATTGTCAATTGTGATTTTCTTATACATTCATTAGTGGGCCCGAATAAGAGAAATGACAGAAGAAAAGTAAGAAAAAATAAAGGCTCACAATCTTTGCAACAGCTTACGAAGTTTTCTCACATACTTATGCAGTACAAATATATGTAGACAGGATGTACATATATATATATGTATACATATTTATACTTGTATTACGTTTAATATTACCCTCATGTATCTACATATGTAGGCATGCGAGTTTGTGCGTGTAAAGAGGCATTTTATGTTTAACAAAATTTCGTGGGATTAACTGAGCTGTGTGATTAATCAAAATTTATTAAGTGTAAGTAATTGTATTTTATGAGCCGTGTTCACATACTTAGGCATTTCTGGTTTTCTTTGTGGTTTTTATTTCCACGAATTTGCTTTGCGGTACGTTTTTGTCAAGAATTACGCCACTAGGCTTGCAGAAAGCCTTATGCAGCACACATAATGGCCTTTGTACCATTCGCGTTGCTGTTAATCTGTTGAATTCTATTCGAGATATGATTAAATCAAAGCTGGTATTCAGTGCTAGAGAGCTCAAATGTTCATCTAACAAAACATCTTTTTCAAAAATCTCACACAAAATCCTCGCAAAGGAAATGCACAAAAGTGTTCCGCCAGAGCAGCTTACTTAAGGGAGGCAAGGAAAATGGAAATGCCTGTTCTGTTCTCAACAAGGGAGTTGTTTGAGGCATAAAATCCATCCAGAGTGTTAATAGTATTTTGCTGCAGTTCCATCTATTGTGCGGCATCACATATCTGCTTAAGCTATTCTAAGAGCTTGGGCGTCAGAAACGCACAATTTTATTAACTGCATCCCCAAACCTTCCACTTAAACTTAAGTCATAATTTGTACATAATGATTTCGACAGCTGAACAAAAGAAACTGTAACTGTACAAACACTTTTTTGGAATTGCCATTAATTTTGTGCTTAGGGCTACATAAATTTAATAGAAACCCTACATTTTATGAAAGATTAATGATATTTTGTTTGAATAACAAAAGCATAATTGGGACTATATCTCAGCAATTTTGCAGCATCTTTCAAAGCTTTAACTGTTTCCAGTTTATTCAGATAAGATTTATTTTTGAGAAGGTACAGCGGAAAACTATTAAAAGTTGTGAAGTCTTAAAGTGTGGCTTGGGAAAAGTACGCGTCCACCATTTTATTAGAGATAAGTTTAGTACTTTGAATCTTGCGAAGTTAGGGTAATAATAACTGAGATTTGGTGCCGAAGTAATAGAACGGTGTACTTGGGGTCAATAACATCGATATATAACACTTCTAGATCCAATTATTTAATTATTTATTAAGTCAATGAATATATATTACAAATAGGGGACGATCTTTTGAAAATATGAAATCTCAACAAATTTAGAGATTTTATTTGACTCAATTAAGGCGCTAATAATAGGAGCATTTTGAACATAAAGAGATTTTGAGAGACCAATATAGAAAAATTCGGGGTCGGAGAACTCGGAGTTATGATGCCTAATAAAAACAAGCGTAAGATTTGACTGACTGAAATTTTGTTACCAAAAAGTAGTCAGCTAAACATCGGCGGCGTTTGGTTCCAAATAGACGGCGCGACTTAGCATTCGATTTATTGCAATATTCAAGCCACATTGACGCCGTATGGCCAGATTTATTGGAAAAAGTAGTCAAAAAGTGAACTGATCGAATAGACCATATACCTCGTAGCAACGGTAAACATATGCGGTTATCGTTTTCAAAAAATAAGTGCCATGAAATTATCTATCAGATTATAATAAAATAATCCTTTTTTTGCATTATTTCAGTTTTTTATTATCATTTTAAGTTCTCGTAGCCAAAGCTTTTGACACAGTATGGCACGCAGGACTTCTGCAAAAACTCTTGACTTATTTACCAACAGACTACTACGAATTAATGAAAAGTTATATAACTGGAAGACAATTTTACGTTAAATTCTAAGATAAGTATTCTGATATACTAACAATGGAAGCAGGTGTACCGCAAGGTAGTGTCCTTGGGCCGCTTCTTTACCTTCTTTACACAGCTGATATCCCTACACCGGCAACTAAGAATTCTCTAATAGCAACATTTGCAGACGACACTGTCTTGCTAGCATCAGACAAAGGTCCAAGAACGGCTGCTTATAAACTTCAGGAATTACTTGACAACACCACTCAATGGTTCGAGAAATGGGGAATTAAAATAAACGCAGATAAAACCGCTCACGTCACATACACTAACAAGAGAAAAAAACAATACAATCCAATATTCATAAAGAATAAACAAATCCACCACGACACAAGGGCAAAATACTTGGGTATGATTATACGAGTAGTCAATAAACTCAACTGGAAGTTACACATTGGACAAAAACGACGCGAAAACTAGGTTTAAACACCTTCATTCGCTTTTGGGAAAAAATTCAACGCTCTCACTAGAAAATAAGATACTAATATACAAAGTAATTATAACACCAATATGGAAATATGGCTCAGAGCTTTGGGGAACTGCGAGCAGTACAAATATAAAAATTATACAAGAAACACAAAATAAGATACTCCGTATAATATCAAAAGCAGAGTGGTATATACTAAATGATAATATCCATCGAGAACTTAAAGTAAAAACAGTACATGAAGAAATACGCAACAACAGCTTAAGACACACAAACCGACTACTAGAACATTCTAACAGGGAAATTCGGAAACTTCCATTTAAAGAGGAAACCGAGACGAGGAGGCTTAAGCGCAAACGACCAACTGACCTGCAGATGTAAATGGTGTCACAATTTTATGAATAAATATATAATTAAATAACGAGTTAATTTTCTTTAAATAAATGTATATAGTGGTATTGGCTTCTAAATACTGTTGAAAAGAAAGAAAAATTTTAAATATTTTAAGTTGAAATAGAAACAATAATAAAGGGTTATAAAAAAAAAAAAAAAAAAAAAAATTAAGTTCTCAAGCTCGAAGCTTCGAAGTGGTGACCGAAGAAAAAACTTTGTTCATTGCAGACAGCGCGAACGGTATTCAGATGATTTCCTTGTTCTTTGTATTAAATATCGATCATAGGTGATGATTTGGTACTGCATTAAATAGGCAGATTCTGGTCCAATATGTTTTATTAAATGAACAGTTCGCTCAATATATAAACGTGCAGCAAAATGGATTCCGTGAGAGAAATATCGTATGTGTAACTGGATGCAGTATGGTGTTTCCTTCCAAACGAAGCAAGCAAGCGTGGTTGCTCTCAATACATTGAGCTTACGAGTACCTATACTAAAATCGAAAGTATATAAGCAAAGAAGTCCGACGGCATAAGTTTTGAATAAAAATTTAAATATTATTTGAAACAATGACGTCCAATGAGAAAAAAAATGCCAATTGTGTTGCCTCTATGCCTCAACGAATCGATGCAGTTCCGAAATCTAAAGGTAGTTATTCTTAAAGTTTTTGAAGATTTTTGTGGCAAATTTTACAACTAACAAACTGATATTATTTTCGCTATACTGGGTTTTTGTTTTATAGCGGGTACAAGGCGTAATATTAAATTTCATTCATTGATTATAACTGGATGAGTGAGAACTGCATATTGTCATTCCCCTTGCTACGAAAAACCTAACGCTTGTTACGCTGAGTCCAAACTTTGGACTATCATAGACTTATCTTGACTTCGACAAATCATTTGAGTGTATTGCCTTTTCTAGTATCCATAAAAAAATGGGGGAATTAGCGACAGTATTACGCATATTTTTGAAATGCGTATGCCCCCTCACCTTACCTTAAGTTGACACCAATTTTCAAGCACTTATTTATATTAACTTTTAAGGTGCATTCTTATTCCTGTAATCCTTTTGCTAGCGGCGCTGCGATGATATGCATATTTCGTTCATTAATTTTGACTCGCATTTCATCGGTGCTTTGATAGCCATTTTGTGTGACAATTTTTTGTAAAATGCGTAAATTTTTGCGCTGAGAAATGGTGGTAAAAATGGATATAATTTTAATTTGGCTAGAAGTTTTGGCGTCACTTGGTTGTTGCTGCCACGTATGAATGCTCATATATTTCAGCATACTCAGTTGTTGTTCGTATTAGTGTTGTTGCTGCTACTACAAAGTGGCGAGCCGGCAAAGTGGTTTTGTAGCATAAAATGTGAACATATTTGAAATATCGCAAGTTTTAACATTTTTTATATACAAATATTTGTTGGAGCAGCAGGAAATATACACATATACAAATATGGTTATTCACCCAAGTATGCCCGAGCAAACGAGTCAAAACTCATACCGATACAAACTCATGAGCATCTTGATGTCTTTCGTTTTACCCAAGTGTGGTTGCCAATGGTTAAAAGCCCAAGAGTCGAGTGATAAAATGGCCAAAATGGCTTATAAGCATGAAATTCCAGCTTTTGCCTTGGGTGTCGTGTGTGTGCGTGTGTGACAGTTTGTTTTTATGTAAGATAAAGTGTTAACAAGATGCCAAATTACGTGTTGTTGACTTAAAATTTGTAATTTGCTAAGTTATAAAAAGAAGCAACGAGCACAGGCGTCAAATACTCGCACTACTAAAATGGCATGCGCGGAATCTAACAAATGCTGGAGTGAACACACACACTCGTACATACGTATGCATATACATTTGTCGATGGAGATATTTTGTAGGAAGATTTGGCGAATTAAATTGGTGGAAAAAGCGCTTCCAGGGGATTAGAGGCATAAATAAATTGCTATGTGGCCGAGGAATCGAGTCGCGGCGTTATTGCACGATTGAAAGCAATGCCCTACATGCGACCTATGCCGTAAATGAAATGAGAAACTAGTACTTTAGCGCCAAGTTGGCCTCCTCTTCTCAAAATGGCTACTGGCTCAAATGTTGCTATGTATTAATCACATTGTGCAATGGATTCTGGTAGAGAGCGAAAAACAAATACATGTATCAAAGGGGTCAAAGCTCCGTTTCTTGAATGTTCCTATAGGAAATCGGCCTGGGAAACTGCGTGATTTGCCAACGGATTCTGGCAGAGAGTAAGCAAAAAATATATGTGACCTGGTCTATGAAAAGGTACCTTACGTGTCAAAAAATGATTTTTCACTTTTTTGTTGATTCGAATAGTGTGTGAAAGACTCTTTAAAATGGTGAAAACCAGAAAGTCATAATTTGCTTAAAAGTTTGTTAAAAGTAAAAAAAAAGAAAAGTACAAAAACGAAAAAGACTGATTTTTTTAGAAGTTTAAACTTTAACTGCTGTTTTCTTGAAAACTTGTTTTCGCACGTAAGGTACCTCTTCGTAGACCAGGTCACATATTATATTTTTTCTTGTATTGACAGTTTGAAAGTTTACTTCGAAATTTTATTTTAGGCGGTCGAAAGTTTTCACTCTTTTGAACATTCGTTAAGTAAACCGGCTTAAGAAACTATGTGATGCTTACATTTTTTATATATGGTATGATGAGCTCAGCTATTCTAGGTGAAAAAACAACGTGGAATAATCTTGTTGAATATTTTACTCCTTTAACTCCTAAATTCATGGGTCTTTTTTTATCAAAATCGAGGGAAAGGGCCAAAAATACTCATAGCAGAGAGATATTTTTATTTTTGTTTATATATCCTTGTTCACTGCGCTCGGGAGCATAGGGCCTCGACAAGACTCTTCTATCGTACACGGTTATGCACTGTTGTTTTTGCGCGGTCCCATGAGATGTCTACATCTGCTAGTTCGCGCAACGTCGACCTTCGCCAAGTGATCTTTGGCCGACTGCGACCTTTGCTCCCTTAGCGGTTTCAGTCCACTGCCATTCTTGTAATACTGTCTGGTGGTTTTCTAAGCGTGCGACTTATCCGTCGCCACATTTTGTGTTTGATTTACCATAGGATGGGTTCCTCATTCGTTGATCTCTCCAGCGCGTCATTGCTGATGGTATTCGGCTAGAATAGTTTACAGGTGATGCGGAGGCATTTGTTAACGAAAGATTGTAGCCTCTGTCTGATGGTTTTGGAAACCAGTCATATTTAACTTCCGTACAACAGTATTCGAAGTTTAGTACGCCTAGAGATTTACGAATTCGCCCATACTGTATGCATTCGCCCGAGCACCGCCCTTGCTTTGTGTAGCCTAATGTTAACATTGTGGTTCACCCGGTTGCCCTGGCGATGTTAACCTCCAGTCCGACAGTGCGTGCCAGCGTGACTAGTTTGTCTGCCTTCGCTTTGCAAGAGGAGGCAGATGTCATCGGCAAAGTGGAGGTTCTCAAGATGTCTGGTGAAACTCTATACGGTGTTTCTTTTGTGCAGGGTCAATTGGCTCATAACTTCATCTAGGACGATGGGGAAGAGAAGAGGTGACAGAGGGCAAACTTGCCTTACTGTACTGTACTGGTAGTGAATAGGTTGCTGATGTTGCTGTTGAGGAGCCAGTTCTGAGTTCTCGTAAAGGGCTCTGATGAGGCGGATTATTTTAGTTGGAACTCCCTTTCTATTCAACGCCAGCCATATTGAGTCTCGTTTGATTGGATCGAATGCCTTTTTGAAGTCGAAGAAAAGCATGTAAAGCGGGCAGCTCCACTCAGTTGATTAATCTTCTATGATGCGAAGGCTTGATCGACGCAGCTGCAGTTAGGGCGAAATCCAGCTTGTTCGTGATCCAGCAAAAGTGATATTAGCGCAAAGCATTTTTGTCAGTACTTGGTACAGCCTTCGAAGCATTTCTTGAACTCTATGGTATTTTTGGTATAGGCATCAGATCCGTCTTCGATTTTTTTCTTTCAGTTACTTACTTTTGGCTTGGAAACGACTTCTCCGTAGTGGCTTTTTTGACTCGATCAAAAAATCGCAGAGAGTGATATAAGGTGAACTCCATGGTTGTTGGGCGGTTCGTTTCGTTTTTAGTCAAAAATTCACAGATAGTGATGGCACTGTGCGACGGTGCGTCATTATGGCGGAAACGCCTGGAGTTGTTTTGACACACGTCTTCTCTTTTTCTTAGTGAATTGCTTCACATAAACGTCTCAGAACGCCCAAATAGTATTCCTTATAAACTGTCTGAACTTGTGTCAAAAATTCATGGTGGAATAGAAACCGTGAGCATGACTTACTTTTTTGACTTGGTTAACTCGGAGCTCTTCACTCACTCGCTTGATGCCTGGGTGAAGGAAATATTGTCAATGAAGAGAAAAAATAATAACGGGCCTACCGTGAAGGGCATAAGAGGAAGCAGTAAAAGAATAACACGATGGAAGTTATCCACTTTAGAAATTGGGAGTGAAAGCCGAAGCCCTGAAGTTTAGCTATAAATATAGGCTGAGATACCCTATAAAAAGCCTTAAAAACATCTGTAGAGAATGCAACCATTTGAAAACCCCTTTGAAGGATATATGTACAAAGAATTCTCCGCAAAGGCAGCTAAGTTATAGAACAATATCCTGGCTAAACAATTCCAAAAGCTTACCTGAGCACTCTTGGTGCCATCTTGCGGTGATCCAAGACGTATCAAGAAAGTCATTGAGAAAGTTCATATTGATTATAGTTGATAACTTAGCTATTTGTGCGATTTCTCATTTTTAAAAAGGGCATTTTTCAAAATGGTTTTTCGTCTTTATCAGCAATGCTGGAAGGCTCGCTGCAGACGACCTATCTGAGCGGGAGATCAGTTTCAGTTGGCTCTCTGACTTGTGTGATTTATAAATCATGGGTGTTATTTATAAAGCACTGTGGTGCTTTTCCTTGTTTAGTAAGGAACCTAAATACGGCGTGAAGCTCAATTTTCTTCAATAGCGGAAGTTCTATATCCGAATCGCTTGCTTATCTAATAATACTTCAAAGTTTAATATATTGACTTTATTGTAATGGTGTGCTAGTAAACAAGATCTCCCCAATGGAACATTCTCTACCATTTCATGTTTTATTTTGAGGAAAAAAAGAAGTTGATCGCACTTTTATCTCACTCCAACTAAATAACTTAGAAACTACATATAGAGAACTGCTGAAACTGATGGGAATGATGTCTTTCTTGAAGCAGCGCAAATCAACTCATCATTTGAATTCGAGTCCAAAGATCCATGCATGAGCATACAATGAAGCAATTCCTAGTGTTGACAAATGATTGCAGTAATTTTGTATTACTCACACACTCGTAGTATATTGTACATCTGTATACCAGATAATATGTATATATAAGTACGTAAGTATGTATATCACTTATATGCTCACATAAAAAATATATAATAAATGCTGAGTGTAAATGAACATGCCAGAGATGTAAATATGTATGTATCCATACTAACACAATCAGATAGCAGCATGAGCTCACAAAAAATTCAAATACATACATACATACATGTGCGAATATGTGTGTAAGCAAGTGATGGCTTTGGCAATGGTCGCAGCCTAATAGCTGATTGTGGCAGCAGAGAAAAAATATTTCATCAAATTGACTTTTTGACATGGAAAATTAATCGCAGCATTTGCGAAATTGAAATGTTGCGCCTATTTTAGTTGCCATCAAATATAAGCACGCGTTAGTTGGTAGTGGGCAATCAGCAGCGGCAGGAAGATGAGAGCGTACCACGCATCGGGCCCTTCAACACTTGGATGGATAGTTTTTTCTGTATAAATACATAGAAGGAAGAGAAGGAACAGTGTTTGGTGTTTTTGAATATTCTATTGCATGCACTGGTATTTGTTGGAAGAAGTCATACTAGTTCGAGTGTGACTACTTAGAAATGTACCAGTTGCAAAATCGTGAATTATAGCTATTTGAGAAACAGCCTGGTATTATTAAGAATGATTCAAACGAGAGAGAGGCACTCAATAAGGTTTAGAATCAATAATAGAAGCTTAACACCAAGGTTTCTTCAACAAAAATAGTAAAAAGTAATATTTCACAAATATCTTTTACCCATATTTTGTAATATTTTAGTTCATCTATATATATAAATGTGAAAATCTGTCCCTATATTCGCTTAAAACTCGCGAACGGGCTCACCTATCCAAACCAAATTTTTAGGCTTTGTTTGGACTAATCAGTAGATGGTTTGTGTTTTAAAATTTTAAGAATCGGATGCCAGGGTCTCGAGAAATAGGCCAAAACGTGAACCCGGGTAACCCTAGGATGTGTTTGTACAATATGGGTACCCAATGGAAGCTGCTCTACTCTATAGTATAGAGTATTTTTGATGCCGCTCCGTGGCTAGGGTCTCGAGATATCGCCCAAAATGTGGACCCCGATAACTTAAGGATGTGTTAGTACAATATGGGTAGCAAATGGGAGCTGTTGATGATTTCTATAGTATAGAGTATTTTTCATACCGTTCCGTGACTAGGGTCTCGAGATATAATCCAAAACGTGGAACCGGGTAACCCTAGGATGTGTTTGTACAATATGGGTAGCAAATGGAAGCTGCTGATGATTCTATAGTATAGAGTATTTTTGATGCCGCTCCGTGGCTAGGGTCTCGAGATATCGCCCAAAATGTGGACCCCTATAACTTAAGGATGCGTTCGTACAATATGGTTAGCAAATGGAAGCTGTTGATGGTTTCTATAGCATAAAAAGTACAGAAAAGGCTATTGTGACATCTTTAGAAAGTATGTTGAATGAAAAAAATCAACTAATTCAACTGTTTAAACATTTTACGAGTTCTATAAAGAAAAGTTAATATGAAAAATTTCTTGCGATATAAAACAAACATTTTATGTATGGTGGTGCGAAGCCCACTGGGTGATGCTAGTAATAAAATATTTTTGAAATTTAATTTATCAATTTTTAATTACTTTTTCGATTCGTCCAAAATGTGTAATTTTCGCTCTCTATTGGACTAGATTTTTTTGATGTCTACTGTGAACTAGTTCAGTAACTGAAATGCTGATGTATTGCCTTACTAGTTCGTTCGTTAAATGATAGGATGTTGGGGCAGAGATTGACAATCGACATTTCAGTGGGCGAAAAATTCAGTTGCCTGCTGATTGAAGAAGACTGGTAAGTAACATAATATATGTAGACTTAGTAGCTTTGACTGCCGGGATGCTATTTATTGCCACACCCGAAAGAATTTCTGTATGAATTTTATTGGTTTTTTCTATTTATTCGGTTCCCTGTTTATTTTATGCGAGTATGCGTTTTTTGTTGTTGTTGTTCGATATTTTGAAAATCTGTTAACGTCATTGCATTGTATATAATATTTTCATGTCAGATTAAGTTTTCCACGAAATTGAATTGAAGGCTAAGCAAAAACAACATACAGCACATCAAAAACACAAAAACAAACGCGCAGCAGCAACAAAGTTGCAATTTTTTTCAAAGTTCTACAGATCAAAAAATAAATAGAAATGAGTTAGCAGAAATAACGGACCCAAGGTGAAAGGCAAGGAAGGAGCGAGGCAGCTTTTCGCAATGCATCTGCCGGAGAGTATAGTTTGAATGCATGTGTGTATGTATGTGTATGTGCACATAAAAGTGCTATAGTTATCTTCCATTTATTCCATGCAGACATAAATCCAAGAGCAAATATAAATCTTCGCAAGCTTTTGGGGAAGTAGTCCTCTTTTATACCTGCCGTCACCGTCGCCGCCGTCTTGTCGCTGCTACTATTTCTTCTCCCGCTGCTGCTGTTTTCTGTGTCTTTGGCCGCAGTGCTACTATTGGCTATTGACAGCTGCATCGGCCAACACAATCATCCAGAGTTCCCGGTGTCCTGGTGTTGGTTATTAACTTTTCCTATCAAACTTTGAGCTCATTCGCTGCAGGCGTTGATGCTTTTCAAAGTTGGTGTCACAGCATTCGTAAGCGTTGAGGTTACTGCGGTTGTTGGTGTTGTTGCTCTTGTTGTGGATCATATAGCTGACGCAGCGGCGGAAAAAACGTCTATACTCGAACTTTTAATCTAAGTTTTTTCCTTTACTTTCAAAACGTTCGCTTTTCGAACACTCTCACACACTTCCCTGCCTTTATGCATTCATACACACTCATATGTTTTCTATGAACTGCTGTGTGCATGTTTGCGTGTTTGGTTAGGTGTGTACTATTACGGCTGAATGTGAAGCAGAAATAAATTTTTATCTTCACATCGCCACAGCGACAGCCACAGCCGCAATCGCAGGAGCAGCGTGCAGTCGAAGTGGCCTTAGTCATGCAAGCAAACATGTCTTGGAATCCTGACATTAAACCATCGCATGTCAAAGTGCATAAAAAGTAACTTTATATTACAGCATGTTTGTCTAAGTGTGTGTGTATGTGTGCGTGTGTGTGACTGTTTGCAATAGCAGTAATCACTATTCGCTGAGATTGGCGCGTCGATATTGTGACATTTTCATCTCGCACGCTGTACTGCAATTAAGTATGAATAGCTTATCACCCCCCTCCCGGCCATTTTACCGTTGACCCTGCGACATTCATAAGTCGCGAGCCAGTGTCATGTAGTGGCTGTAAAACATAAATTGTGTGCTCATAAAGACGGAGCTCCCGGACAGAGCTGACGGCTCTCTGCGAAATAGTTCTCTGTGTATGCGAATATATTGAACATGAACCAACACACATCGTTACGCATACAAAAGCCCGCATATGAATATGTATGTAAGTGTGTGCATATTTCTCGGCAAATGTTTTATTGTTTTCTTTATTTCCCTTGCAGCTGCAAAGATAAGCGTCCGGCACCTAAAGTGTACACGAAAAAATGCTTCAGTAAGGAAATACGGTTTCAAGTTTAATCGTACCAAGCGATTTCTGGAAACATATAAGAACTCTAGTATACTTGAGAATTAAAAATAAAGGTATATTAGCTATCTTTTGGCTGCTTCTCACTCATATTTTAATAACGACATGACGTATGTGGAACTTCTACTGGCTTGCGTGAAACAATTTTTTTACTTTTATTTTTGTTAGTCTGTACTATCGCGCTTGTTAAAAAACGATGTCAATGCCAACAAGCTCGTTATACTTTCAGACCCGGATAATTTGTAACACTGCTTTAGTTTGAGAAACGCAATTTTTGTACCTACATTCCAAGAAATTGTGTCAATTAGAGGCAAGCCAGAATGTTGATTGGTATTGACCAGGTATCATAAAACAAGTTCAACAAACTGCACTTCTTTGTTTGCTTTAAATTGCAATACCAGTATGAAATTGTATGACTTTTTATAAAGAGATTATTTTAAAGTTTTTTTTTATCGAATTATCCGACTATTCGATTACTATACAAAAGTAAAATATTTGCATCAGGGGGAACAAATTGCAGCTATTAAAATGCATTTTTAGTTGACGGAAATTTTTTAAATTTTCTTCAAGGGTTTTCAAGGACACATTTTTAAATTAAATTTTCTGCAATTTTTTCTTCAGCAGAATTTTAGTGTAGGTCTTTTAATCATTGCCATGACTTTCTTCTTTCGTTTGATACCCATTCATGCGTGAAGCCTAAACTACACCTTTTTCCAACGCACGCATTGTGAACAACAACGTCGAAAGTTGCCGAATGTAAGCACCGAAAATATAATTGAAAAGGCGTTAAGCAGCGAATAAATGTGGAAAATTATAAGTGGATTCGCGGAAAAAATAATACAGATGAAAAAGCAGACGCAGACACAAAAGCGTAGATGTTGTAGTGAGGAAGATGGAACACCACTCTGAAGTAATGCAAAAGCAGTTCCAGGTTGCACGGCGGTTCCAGACGAGGTGGAGTTTTTTAGTACCAGGACAAACTATTGCTGCGACGGCAGCTTTGATGATGCATTAGGAATTGTAAGCCTCCTCATTGTCAAAATGGAAGGAACAATAACAATGCTTTCGATTTTTTCAGTAAAAAAGTGGAATTATAATACCGATGAAGACCGACCAATTCAGTGGGCTTACCCCTAAGCGACAGAGTTGCCTGTAAGGTTGATAAATTTTTCGACTGCAACAGTGTAAGCGCACCAAAACTGAGAAAAGAATACCAAGGCTGATTTTTAACCAAATACCAGGCATTGTAATCAGCAATGAATGTAGAGTCAGGACTGATGAAATATCCTGCAACGAAAAATCAACTGCTTTTCCAGTTTCATATAAATATTTACAAACGATTTGGGGTATACCAGTTGGTAGTTTGCGTCATCTAGTAACAAGGGCTTAGTATATAAGGTAGTCGTAAGATTGTATATACACTTCTCCCGCCATTTTCTAATGCCTCTTAAAAATAGGATTTGTCAAACTCTCACGTCAACGATGACTTCCTCGTTTGAACTAAATTTTTTTTCCCGCGAGTCATTTCTACATGTTAGGGAACAAGAAAGATTCCAAGGGAGCCAGATCGGGTGAATACGGGAGGTGTGGCAGCAATTCATAACGCAATTCACGTTTGGCGGCGACAACTCCGGATGATTGTGCTGGTGCGTTATCGTGGTAAAACACCACCTTCTTTTTCGCCAAATGTGGCCGTGTCTCCTTCAATTTTTTGTAGTATTTTCATTGTAGTATTGTCCAGTGATCGTTCTTCCTTTTTCTAAAAACTCCGTGAGGATGGCGCCGTTCGCACTTTTCATCGCCAGTCACAATTCGATGCAAAAAACCCTTTCTTTTGTGCCGTTGAAGCAGTTGTTCGCATGCCATAAAATGGCTTCAATTCATACGGCACCCAATGGCCTACCTTTCGGATCATTCCCATGGCTTTTAAACGTTTGGAAATGGTTGATTGATCAACTCCCAAAGTTTTTGCAACCTCTTCTTGCGTTTGAGCCGGATCTTGATCGAGCAATTCCTCCAATTCGGTATCCATGAACTTTGGCGGCGCACCCTCGCGTTCTTCGTCTTCCAAGCCAAAATCACCACTTTTAAAGCGTGCAAACCACTTCTGGCACGTTCGCTCAGCTGGAGCATGCTCACCATAAACTTCCACCAAGATACGATGACTTTCGGCTGCTTTTTTCTTCATATTAAAATAATGAAGAGAATTCCCCGCAAAAACACATTATTTGGCACGAAATTCGACATTTTCAAGTGTGGTAAAAATATTGTTGTTTACGCTTCAAATAAAAAACTTATACTGACGTTTGTGCCTTACGACAGTAGCTCTCCAATGAATGTTTGGAAATGTGGATCGATGGAATAATAATCAAGTTACGCCATCTGTTGTAAAACCGCACGAACTTATTCATAGTCCTATTAGTTTCTGGTGTGTGATGATGAATTCAGGCTTCATCAACGGTGACAACTCGACGCAAAAATTTCTTCGGATCTCGCTCAAATTGCTTCAAACACTGCTTCGAAGTTAACAACCGCATCCACTTGTTGTCCACTGTGAGCAATCGTAGCACCCATCGGGCCGACAATTTTCTTATCACCAACTTATCAACTAAGATATTAGTTGCCATTCCAGGCGACCCACCTATGGCCTCTGTTACTTCGCACACTTTCGTTCGTCGATGAGCGAGAATCATGTCGTGGACTTTTTGAATGATTTCCTCGGTAACCACGTCTGCCGAGCGCCCTGGTCGCCCTTATCAAAAACAGATGTTCCCCCACATTTAAACTCATTGAACCAGTGGTCATAGATGACGAAGCGTCCCCATGAACAGCCCCCAACTTTGTTTTTATCTCCTCGCATTTTTTCTCATCCAAAAATAAAAAGCGAATTACCAAACGGTGCTGCTGTTCTTCAATCTTAGCGAAAATCACGAAACCCGTTTTAATCGAATAGCTGCCTAATCCAAACTAATCTATCCATCAGTCTGAAATTTGTTTTGCCGTCGTTTGATAGAATAGATGGCAGCACACGATGCTAACACTGACTTCTCTCTGGAACGCCCTCTGTCATGAAACACGGGCACTTATTGAATCGCCCTCGTACATATAGTCGAGAACTGCAAGAATAGAAATTTTGGAGCAAAATTCACTAAAACGTGTTCGTACGGTATTCCGAAATAAAAAATGTATTCTAAAAATTTTCAGAAATGAAACTTTTTAATGGAATCAATGAAATGTATATGTAAAAATGTGGTTTTTGTTTTTGGAATTTTATTTAATAGCCCGGTATTTTAGTTTTCAGATGCGAAAATGAAGCCTGCAGTTTATATGCAATTTCTAGTATACTGCATCATTTGCAAACAAATAAATTAATTTTTTCAATGAGAAGTACTATTTTGATGTTGGAAATTATATTTAAATATGTACAGATGTTTATATGAATTTTGCGTAGAATTTTAACCGAAGCGTCAATTGTGGAGGTACGTTGAAAATTATATAGGACTCATGAATGGTTACGAAACTAATCATAAAAATATATTATTACCAAAAGTCTCACTTGAAAGGAGTATTTTTTAAACTGAATGAGAACTATCGATATCGATAATTACGGTTCGGCAGCGGGGAACAGGAAACTGGGTTCACATATCTTTTTAGTAAGGCTTAGCTGGCCATCGTGAATCAGTGAATGCTTATAAACTGTGGAAGTTTATTTTGAAAAAAGTAAAACTAAAAGTAAAAGAAATTTTCTTTGTTCGGGAAGTTTATAGAGCATTGGCGGCATCATCGGCCCTTACTTCCTTCGAAATGGAGAAGAAGCTGCCGTTCCGATCAATAGAGAGCACTACCGAGTCATCCTGACTGAATTTTTGTATCCCAGAATTAATCAGCTAAACATTGGTTCCAAAAGATTGTGCAACTTACTATACAGCGCGCTTAATAGTCAACATTGACTCCATGCGGCGAAATTTATTGGAAAAACTTGTCAAAAATTGGACTGATCAAATGAACCTATAACTTGTAAGCGTGACGGACATATACCGGATATCATATACAAAAAATAAATGCTCTATACTCGATACTAAAAAAATACTCGATACCTTACCCATGGGTCTCAAGGGCATGGAGTATAAAAAGTTCATTTCTGCCTGAGCTCTTCAAATTTTTTAGATAACATAACTGTTTGCCTTCAATTCGGGCCACCTCATATTACTTACTTTTTGTTCTTTTACATAAAGCTTCAAAGCTATGCTTTCATAAACACAAGAATAACTGATAACATTATTCCAAAATTCATAATTTATTAGTGACAACAATTAAAACAAAAAAAAATATAACAACAAAAGGCAAATAAGCCATGTAAAATGAAGTGAAGAAAAAGGAAAGGCGGGATTATTAAAACACTCAACGGAATTAAAATAACAAATTACAAGCGCAACCGCACCCCTTCACAGTGTTCACCCATTCCTTCTCTCCTTGATGTTGTGCTGGCTGCGTCGGCATTCGCCTTCGGTTGCTTATCGAAGATGCTGACATGCTGCGCTCTTTACTCGTATGCAGCCTTCCCCATCGGCCACACTCTGCGATTGAAGGTATTAAATGCCCCTCTTACGTGAGAAATCACTTTAAAACTAATTAGAAATCACACACACATACGCACTCACTCACATACTTATGCCTGCTGAAATGTACTTGTAGGCTCACTTATGCATGCTGCTGGCAAATACTGAGCAAAGTAGAAAGTCGAGCGTTTAAAATTAAAATCGTATTGGAATTATGTAATAAAATGCGGATAGAAAATGAAAACCGTGTCAGAGGAAATGAGGAAGTGGAGGGACGATGGGAAATTGAAGTGCGAAAGTTCAAGTGGAAATGCGGCCGCAATTGAAATAGAAAAAATGTGTGAAGAAAATGAGGAAAAAGCAGTAGTGCAATAATGCAGGCAGCAAAGTTGTGCACGAACAAGAACAGGAAGCTCATGCGGCGGACTTACATACCTACTTATACCTGCTATTATGAAAAAAACCGAACTTTTTGCCAATAGAATAACTTGTGGCTGCAAGGTAACTATTTGTCCTCGATCAGTGAATATTTTTGTAGTTTAAAAATGGCAATGCTGAAATTTAAATCGAGCTAAAAGGGACTTATACAAAGAACAGCCTGCCTCCTGATAACAGGATGCTTAAGTACAACACCTACTAAGGCTCTAAATACGTTGCTTCACTTGAATGCTATATCGAAACGGAATAAGTATCTTGGCCATTCGGCCATACTGAACAGGAACACTGTTATCTCTTCCGACATAGACTAGCATGTAAGTCTTCCATCACCACCTTTGCTATTCTCCTGTTCACTCCCAACTACGGAAGAATGGAAGATAAATCTAACCGAAATCGATGGCCCTCTGATTATATATACATATGGTTCAAAACAAGACGGCAAAGTGGGATTTGGAATCTTTTCCCATTCCCCTCACATCAATCTATCATTTAGATTACCCGACTACTGTAGCGTATTCCAAGCGGAAGTATGCGCTCTCTGGTATGCTGCGAAAACTCTCTTAGAAAATAGAATGACTAGAGGATATCCGCTTTTTCACCGACAGTCAAGCGGCCTGTCTCCTATCTCTTAACGAGATAAGTGTTCAGAATTCTGTCCAAGTTATCTGGATACCGGGTCACAGTGGATTCGAGGGTAACTGCAAAGCTGATGAGCTCGCAAGAGCTGGAGCTGCGCAATCAAATGTTAGTAACTTACCCTCAATCCACATTCCGCTCTCAACATGTAAATTGCTCATTGAGAATTTCACAGCATTGCTGATCGAAGGTGGCGAGTGGAAACTACTTGCGTTACGACCAGACAAATCTGGCCATCCTACAATCTGAAACAGACAAAAGCCCTTATAAGTCTTTCGAAACACGAACTAAGGCATATAATATCTCTTATCACCGGCCACTGACTTTTGGGCACTCACGCACGCCGGCTCGGGGTTCCTCAAAACGACCTGTGTAGATACTGCGAGGACGAAGATGAGGAAGTATCGAGCAGACATTTGCTGTGCAGTTGTCCCGGTCTAGCCAGAAGTCGACTCGCTCTTCTAGGCTCTCCAACAATTGACAATCTTTCAGTACTCTCGAACCTGAAAATCGAATCTCTCATCAAATTCTCGAAACGAATTAATATCTTTGACCAAAATCTACAATAAAAATCTCGGTTAGGTGGGGAAATCATATAACATAATGAGCTCTAGGGCAACACAACGGACCCAACTTGCGGTCTATGTGGCACTCCGATGCGGGGTCACCCTTAAACCAACCAACCAACCAAAAGGGACTTACAGGAACTCTAATACTTCATTATAAACCATGAAATAAGTGAAAGCTGAATTTAAACAAGGCCGTGCAAGTATTTTTAATGTTTAGTGTTCAGGTCGTCCAAATAAGGTTACCAATTCAAAAACGACTGATACGAAATACGCAATATTCTCATAAATGATCGGAGAGTAAAAGTGCGTGAAGTTGAAGTTACTTCATTTGCATGGGTACACTACATATGACCAACTCATTTGGATTTGAAAAATCTTTACGCGAGGTTGGTGCCGCGATTGCTCACAATTGACAATAATCATGCACATTTGCCAACTTCAAAAATTCCACGAAATAACTTATCATCGATTATAAAGGATATATAGCATTTATTATTATATTATTTCCTTATTATTTTCTTATATTAAACCGATGCCGAGCAGTAGCTTATCGGTGGGACGCAAGATGGGGATAGTGAATTGCCTTCAGATATGAAGGTTAATTGTGAATAAGTTTTTTCTAACAAATAAGCAGTCCTGGACAGGTAGGGTGGTGGATACGGACGTAGTAGATTGGGTAGTGGGCTCTATACAATCTTATGAACACTAAAGAGTCAATTCAATCAAGGCGAGAAAGTGACTCTTCACAGTAAGCATTTAGCTTTAAACCAGCGTCTGTCTCGCAGCAAGCGGCTGAAAAACGAAATTCTGCCCCCATTGTGCGTGAATTAATAACAGGAGGAAAGCAAACAGAGAAAAATCTTACGGGAAGTTTTTTCGCAAACCTTTTACAGCAATGCAATAACATTTCAAAAAGCAAATAGTATTTATTTTGTATTCCATACGCAAATTTACCAGTGACACAAGTGATTGAAATATTTTTTTTTTAATTTTTTTTTTTTTAAAGACTCATTAATTTTTTAGAAGCTTTGTGAAATTCAAAAGCGATTTTAACGCGATTAAACGTTTAGTAGCGATCCACCCGCAGTGTGGGTTTTGTTAGAATAGAGCAAAAATATTCATAATTTCATTAAAAATGATAAGAGATCATCTGTGAGAATCATTCAAATTGATCTGGAGACTGCTCAGGCAACTGAGTTTCACACTTGAGTCAAACGTTTTGGCTCAAATTCTATACCAATCAATTCAAGGTGTATGGCTTTCAGCGCTTTATTCAGCCATTAAACCTGAACCTAAGTTCCATTTAAGATTTGAAAATCGAATGATCAGTCAAATATTGTGAGTGAATATTTGAGAAAATGGCAATGGCTTGTTGCATCGGACACGTATGATTGTTATCTATGATTATTATTTATTCCCAAAACTGCATTTGGCGATGAAAGGAAAGTTTCATGGTTCATGGTTTAACTGAAAAAGAGGTAAATGGAACAAAATTTGTGCCATCTACTATGTGTTAGTCCCGGAACTTTTCAGCCCATGATGGGTTAGATGGGAGTAAACATTTTTTTGCTTAAATCGTTTTTGGCTGACCTGAAGAATCTTGTCTATCTATACCAATAATAATGGTGAAACATTTTACTTACCTAATTCCATATTAAGAGGCGCCCCCTAAGCGAACGTTAAACTCAACGTCTACCTTTTCGCTTCCCAAAATTATGGTGCTTAAGCGCTTACATTTACACATGCACATGAATTTGTTTTTCGTTGTTGTTAGTGTTTATATAATATTAATTTCAAGACATTTTCATGACTTAAGGTAGCTTATAACCCCGTTTGGTGTTACGGGTGTATCTTTTCTTTCAGTGGGGAGCTCGCATTCTGGGTGATAAGTTGTGTCGGTTTTTATTGGATATTTTTCAAATTATGATTGTTATTTAAATTTGTATTCTTTTACTTTAGTACTGCAGTTGAAAATAAGTTACAATCATACAACTTAAATCCTGATGATGTTTGTTAATAGCTGTGTAAAATTTCGTATATGTTTCCAATTTGATTAGGCGTTTGTCACGTCAAAACGTTATTCTCTGAAGACAATATTTTGTGATTTTTATTAACTCTCAGAAAGGCAGCAATTTATTGCTACGCCATTATAAAACAAAAAAATTTTTATATTAATAAAAAACTAGTATGTAACCCCCGAAAATCGGGTGGGCTTTTTTCCCACGGAAAGTAAACAGCATATGTGACACTTTTTTTTCACAGATCTTTACGTTTTAAAAATTTTTAATAAAAATGGTAAAAAAAATGTTCAAGGTTCATATTCATGTATGATTTGATAATGGCTGCATACATAAAAATATACATGTACACACATAGAATACAATACAAAGAAAACAAAACACTTAAAAATTAATATCTGTGTCAAAAAGTTCGTTGATTTGATGGGTAATAGTGTTCTTTTAAATGGCGTTGGGCATCGTCTATTACTATAAAATTTGTCTGAGAATAGCCCAAATACAGTTTACCTTTGAAATAGTATCAAATAAATAACTAATTTGTCTCTCTCTCCTCATTTTTTAAAACTATTTAAAACTTTGAGTTTTGCAAAAAGGATCAAACGCACACAAAATTTTTAAATACATACATACGTTTATATATTGTAGTTCAATTGTACCATATATGAACGAAAACAAAAGTGGATGCTTCTACCAATCATATCCAATACGTGACGTTTCAAACATTTATCACTTACTTACCTGCTCTATTCCTCTACTTAAAGTAGGAACTCTTCTACGAACTCTTCTTGGTCGTCGTCTAGGCATATTTTTTTAAATTAAATATGGATGTACTTTTTTCTTAAAATAAATTCTATGTTGCGTCTGTCCAAAACTCTTTCTAATTTGCACTGTTACCGTTGTTTTAAGTGAATTGACAAATTTCAAGTCAATTGTCAATTCATACCAATTATTGCCATCACAACAAAATTTTGAAAAAAAATCGCAGCACCCGTTGGGACTATGTTCATGAATACATATTTATTAGTAAAGAGAACAGAACAAAACAATTATTGAGAATCCAAATGTATACAATGCTCTGCTCATTAGAAAGAGAGCTAAACAAAGCAAACGTACTCATATAGGTATATGCGTATATATGTGGGTCATCCCGCTTTGCATAGACATCGCTGTTATCAATATGAAAATTTTGATAACTTTACACGCAAATATTTCATGAATAAATTAACCAATTTTAATTTTTATAATTTTCCGGAAATATGCTCATCAAAACCTTTCTTTTGATATTGTATATTTCATATCTGTACAAATTGTAGTTTAGTCAGAATAAGCGCCATGTCTTAAAATAATACTATAGATTTCCATACACAGCACTACTTTAATGCTCCACAAATTTTTTCGAAAGTGTGCCTAGATTGTTTGCAAGCAATACCCATTTTCCTCCTGAACAGAATTGCAGCGGACGCTGTGTAATGGATAGGCGGATACCCACTGTCAAAATTATTACGGTAGCTATTTTTACAGCGGCAAAATAATTAGATTTGTTTTTATTTTCTCTGCCGGATTGAAGACTCAGGATTGCTTTTTTGATCACTTCATGACAGTTCGTTTGTTTACAAGCAGCAGCAGGCAAATAACAAGCAAATAATATTTATCCGATTTGCTCAAGATGACCCGCAAAATGTCAATAATTTAGAAATAATTTGTTTTTTGTTTTCCTGTAACAACAAGTTTCAATGAGTTGCTTCACAAATATAGTAAGCGATAAGATTTCTCTTCAAAATTAATTTTATTGTATCCACAAAATGTCAGCTGAAAATCGTCCCGTCGCCGTTGTGTTTAACCGACCGAGTTTCGGACGGAAATGGATCAGCTGCTCACTACCCGTCAACCCGTTAACCGCGGTCCGCCGTAATTCTGTTTTGGGCCTTAGGTGGATGTTGCCACTTATTTGCAATTAAAAAAATGAATTTATTAAGAAATAGATATTAGTGGTAGAGCATGGGTATCTAGATAATATAATAAAATATTTAAAAACAAAATTATTCCAACAAAGTTTTTTGGTAGTGTTGCCACCTAAATTTAATTTCAAAAAGCAATTTATCACACACTTCAGCTGAATATTAAGATATACAGAGAGAGGAATTAAATAAAAGTTGTTAAAATAATCCATAATAAAAAAATATTTTTCGCTGGTGTTGCCACTTGTTTTTTCTTGAAGTTAAGAAATTGGTTGCAGAAATATTTTAATTTAAAAGAATACAGGCCTCGGTGTAAAGCTAAATACTGGGTTATTCAATAGGTGCGCTTTAACTTTTTTCCGATAGGGAGGGCGAACGACGCAATATTTTTTATTTTTCGCTTGTCATTTGTAAACTTCATTAGTATACATGTCATCATGGAACGCTACACACTTGAGCAACGATTGCAAATCGGGCAAATTTTTTATGAAAATAATCGTCCTGTTGCTGCTACTTTAAGAGCATTATCGCCATTTTACGGTCCATTTAACAAGCCGTCCCGTTTTGGGGTTATGTGAAGTCATTGGTCTACAGTAACAAGCC
The DNA here is from genome assembly GCF_027943255.1 of Anastrepha obliqua. NCBI lineage: Eukaryota > Metazoa > Arthropoda > Insecta > Diptera > Tephritidae > Anastrepha > Anastrepha obliqua. Next base: position 83,281,364 of record NC_072895.1, on the reverse strand, counting down.
GGCGACGATCTGTGAGCTCAGAGCCAATATTGAACGCAAAATTGCTGGAATTTCGGCCGATTTATGCAAAAGAGTGGCCGAAAATTGGGTTCAACGATTGGACTTCGTAAAACGTGGACGCGGTGGTCATGCAAAAGAAATCGAATTTCATACTTAAATGTATATATTCAAACTCGATAATAAAAAAAAATTAGTTAAAAAAGTCAAACCGTTTGTGTTTTATTCAAAAAAGTTCAAAAGTTGAAGCGCTCTTACTGAAAAACCCTATACCATTTTATTTCAAAAATAATTTTAAATGGCGAAGCCATCTATTTTTTATAAAAAAAAATTGAATTAATAACAAAACATAATTAGCAGTTATGATATGGGCAACAAAGCAAATATATTCAAATTCATGAACAAAGCTTTAATCAAAATTATTTGTGTATGGCGTTGCCACCTAACTTTTAAGGTTCACATCGTAAATATTAGTACTGATGAATTAAGTATTAAGTTGTGGGTTTTTCGCGAATCATGATTGAGAGTATTTTAATTAAAAAGTATTGGAATTACTTTACAGTACACATTAATTACTTTACATTACATATTAAATTTAAGTATCGTACAATTCACAGAATATGGTAAACTAATTTGAATTTGTTCTGATATAAGTTTGGTATTTGAATTACAAGATGTGCTGCAAAGTGAAAGTTGACTTATTTTTGTATAGTTGACTTTTTATTCTCAAAGTTTGATTTTACATGATTAGAAATGCGTTTAATCTGATGCGTTGCACTGTGGTTCTGCCTAAATCCAAATTGTTTATCTGGTATTATGCGAATAAGATTTACTACTTTGGAGACTAATATGTCGATAACTACTAGTAATATTGATTGGTTTGCAGGTTTGCAGATTCGCATGGTTTTTGCTATTTTCCAGGTTTTGAGAAAATATTATAATTTATGACAAGAGTTATTATAAAGGTGAAAAATAGTATTGCCTCTTTAGGCAGATATCTTAAAATAATATTTTTGATATCATTGTGCCCTGGTGACGTTCTTAGTGGTGCTTCACGAATAAGTTCTTGAACATTCACGACCTCAGACTAAGGAGTATCTAACGAAAGCGAATTAACTTGGGTTAATATAGCGGTAACACGATTTTCCTGCACCAACATGCCAAGTTGAGCGGACACTTTACGATTTTCAAGAAATTCATAAGCAAAAAAAGTTGGCTTTTTTATCATGGTTGGCTTTTTTAAATTGGTCTTGGAGGCCTTTAGCGGTATGGAACTTCGGATTGCAATCTTTATGCTTTCATAGAAGGTTTCTATATTTCTATCGACATCTTCAGGAGAGTCAATATTTTCGATATTTGTAGATAAAGTAATATAATAAGAGCATTTTTCATGGAGCGACGATGGGCATTACAACTCGTTCTATTGTAATACTACTGTGGGCAAAAAGTAAGGCGAATTTATTTGTCAAAGTTCGCGGGATTAAAATTTCATTCTAGTTATTTTTTAATGAGTATGCAGCACTTTTAATAACATCTGGGCCAACTTTCATGTGAATGTCATTATCAGTAATATATTTACGCTCGTGTTTACCAAACAACCAAGAGTGCATTTTTCGATTTTTACAATGTCTGATTTGATTGAGCAGAGAAGTGCCATCAAATTTTGTTTGCGGAATGAAATTTCGGCTGCGGAAACGTTTAGCATGTTGCAGAAGACATTTGGTGATTCGACCATGTGCAGAAAAATGTTTATAAGTGGTATAAAGACTTCAAAGAGGGTCGAGAACGTGTTGATGACTTGGAGCGCTCCGGACGACCATCGGCGTCAACAGATAACCAACACGTCAATAAAGTGAAGGAGTTAGTGCTCAAAAATCGTCGGTTGACTGTTAAAGACCTTATTGATATGATCGGAATATCAGAAGGATCTGTGAAAACCATTTTGAAAGACCGTTTGGGCCTACGAAAAGTCAAATCTCATTTGGTACTGAAAACTCTCAATTTCTTGGAAAAAAGTCGTCGCGTTGATGTGTGTGAAACAATGCTTTCAGATTATCAAGACAAGCTCAAATGCATCATTACGGGAGATGAGACTTGGATTTATGCTTACGACCCTGAAACAACCGACCAATCAAGCGAATATCGTGCTAAAGGCGGGGCCAGACCGAAAAGAGCACGTCAAAGTCATTCAAAAATAAAGGTCGTGATGACAGTTTTTTTCGATTTTTGTGATGTGGTGCACTATGAATTCCTTCCACCTGGCCAAACTGTTAATAAGGAATATTATTTGAGCGTTATGCGTCATTTACGTGAAGCAATTCGTCTAAAAAGACCAGAATTATGGGCCAACAACTCTTGGTTTTTGCATCACGATAATGCACCGTCTCACACTGCACTCGTTCTTCGTGACCATTTCGCCAAAAATTCCACGCATATCGTTCCGCAACCACCGTATTCGCCTGATTTGGCTTCGTGGGACTTCTGGGTATTCCCAAAACTCAAGAGACCACTCCGGGGAATGCGTTTCGAGTCGATTGAGGAGATAAAAGCTGAATCGAAGAAGGTGCTGATGGCTATACCGGAAATGGACTATTTGGCATGTTTCGGGGATTGGAAAAATCGTTGGCATAAGTGTATTTCATCGAGAGGGGATTATTTTGAAGGGGTTGAAATTGATTTACAAGAATAAATTAAGATTTTTCATTTTACAACCAAATTCACCTTACTTTTTGCTCACAGTAGTACTTTTCAAGATTTTTAGTGTACATACGAGTAAAAGTCAAATGAAGGACAAATTTAACTGGCAAATATTGAGAACCAAATTGATTAAATGCTTTTGGCTCAGTTAAGTGCATTGAGATGTTTGAGAGGTTCAAATCCATATTCAAAGGGGTGAACCTGCTAGATAGAGGTATATCTATATGTAGGGCGGTTTAGATATGAAACTGCTATTGGAAAAAATGTTGTAAATTCATTCAATATATTCTCCCAAGCATTTGCTCTCGAGCTTCCCCAATCCCTTTGCTTACTATAATATTAAAATTCCCGCAAAAACCAAAGTGTCCATTAACAGCGAAAAGCTTCCTCAAATCATTTTATATTTATTCTTCAGTTCCAGAGTATTACCACTCTTGGTATTGACGTTATAATATACAGTAAGTACCTGCATTAAAATAAAAAAATGCCTACTAAAAATATAATAAAAAAATACTCACCTTTTCCTTTTAAGCACATAATTGGTTAAGTGTTTTACAAGTACTAAATACTTGCAGTAATTAGGTAATTAGGAAAAATTTATGAATAAAAAAGATTTATCAGAAAATAATGGGAGGTTGAATTAGTTTTAAAGGTTTTTTTCGAAGATTTGGGGCTTTATTGTGAAAAAACGGTACAAAATATTTTATTTGAAGTATTGGACATCGCTAGCTACAACTTTCACCCATCTTTCGGGCAATTTCCGGATGCCGTTTCTGCAAAATTCTGGCCGCTGCTTGGCTATCCATGACTCAACCCATATTTTGGTAGCCTCGTACGAGGAGAACCGCTGGTCCGCCAAATCGAGACTCATATGCCGGAACAAATGATAATCGGAGGGAGCTATGTCTGGACTATATGGCGGGTGGGGTAACACTTCCCAGCCAAGCGTTCCAAGGTATTTTTTGACAGGTTGAGCAACATGCGGCCAAGCGTTGTCATGTTGCAAAATAACCTTGTCGTGCCTTTTTACCGTTTCCGGCCGTTTTTCTTTCAATGCCCGGCTTAAACGCATCAATTGCAGTCGGTAACGATCCCCCGTGATAGTTTCGCCCGGTTGGAGCAGCTCAAAATATACGACGCCGACCTGATCCCACCAAATGCAGAGCATGATTTTCTTGCCGTGAATATTCTGCTTGGCCGTCGACGTTGATGCGTGGCCGGGCAAACCCCATGATTTTTTGCGTTTTGGGTTATCGTAGTGGATCCATTTTTCGTCGCCAGTCACCACCCGATGCAAAAAACCCTTCCGATTTTGTCGCTCGATCAGCAATTCGCACGTAAAAAATCGCCGTTCGACGTCGCGCAGCTTCAACTCGTACGGGACCCAATGTCCTTGCTTTTGGATCATTCCCATCGCTTTTAGACGCTTGCAAACGGTTGATTTATCAACGCCCAATGATTCAGCAAGCTCTTCTTGGGTTTGGCACGAGTCCTCGTTTACCAATTCCCCCAATTCCGCGTCCTCGAACTTTTTGGGCTGGCCAAGACGCTCCTTGTCTTCGGTGTGAAAATCACCACTTTTGAATCGTCGAAACCAGTACTCACATGTTGAAATCGACGGAGTATGGTCTGGGTAGGCCTCCTGCAGCAATTCACGGGCTTGGGCTGTATTTTTTTTCAAATTGAAGCAGAAAAGCAAAGCTTCCCGCAAATTGCGTTTGGACGGCACGAAAGTTGACATACTCGGAGCACGAATACCTGCGTTGTTTATACTTCAGCGAAATGACAGATACTGATAAACAAAGCCTAGGGATGAGGCTTTGTCATGAATATATATTCAGTATTGCCAACGCGATAAAGTGATAAATAGCGCCATCTGTGTGTCACCTTTAAAACTAATTCAACCTCCCAATATATACTACAATAGTTTTTTATATTAGTATATTTTCGGTTTTTTTTTGCAACAGAAGTGATAGATTCATATATGACGCATTCTTAGATACATATGCATACAAGCACATATACACCTACATATACAGACATGCCTGCTTATTAAAGGCTGCTAAAAGCACCAATGATGACATTGTGCACTAAGGAGAACTCAAATCTGAGCCGCTGCATTTACATTTACTATCGAAATTGGCATCGCCGTGCGGTTGTTGGTTGGAGACTAGCTGCTGGCTGCTGGCTGGCGTGCCATTTATTCCCTTCACGCGCGCAGGATATTTAATGAAATTGTGTAATTACCCATTAAGGATTTTCTACTGTGTGCCTACTTAAGCACCAGGCTGCAAGCTGATGTATGTATACACGCATGCACATATATATGCATACATATATGAATGTGTGTACACACCTAAACATATGCACATAAGTGGAAATGCAATCACAGATACGAGAAGGCGCAAACACAAGCACACAATTGTGTTAATTACTTATACGCACTTGTACCTGGCAAGGTTGTAGTAGCAGCAGTAACAACAACAGCAGCCACCAATCGAAATAACACCGCCAGGCAAAGCACTACGAGTAACAGCCGTCAGGCGCTACCAATGCAAAAACAATATCAAACACGGCAAGAATAATAATCTCCCAATAGCAATGGCGGCAAGAGCGGTGCCAATACCAGCCGTAAGCTGTTTGATATTCGCCGAGCTGCCAATCTGATTTCCTTACCAAGTAAGCACGCCACTTTACAATACAATACAATGCGAGTGCATATATGCGCACATCCATGCACATACATGCACGTTTAAGCATATTAGTGTGGTTGTCTGTGCTCAGATGTGTTAAAAAGTGGAAAGAGCTTGGAATGCAGCACTGACGATTAGTAAAGTTACTTTGGCATAAATTTTTAATTAGTGCAAATTTCATAGCCTGTATGTGAGTGCGTGTCTGTATATTTATATGTATGCATGTATGTATGTATATAAGTCACGTGGTCACAGACACACAGAATATCAAAACGTACTGATAAGGTGTCTAATATGTAGGTGGGGAGTTTCAAGTGTCGGCAGAATCATAACAAGCAGTGGTTCTCAAACCTTCACAAGCCTCGGTAATCAAAATTAGAGTAGTAGATAGGCACAAACACGTACATATATTTACTTATTATGAGATTGTAATTGCTAATTAAAATCAACATGCATTGGCTTGACCATCTCAGCCAATAAAGCTTCGATGAAGGATGCTGCGATTCAGCATTCATGAGTCGACAGCCAAGGAAAGGGTGCCCAATAACAAAATAGATGAAACAGCACCTTTTAGCACTTAATTTGAAGAAGTAAACGCTACTTCGCAAAGCAGAGAAGAAACTTTTTGCTTTGAGCAAAATCCGAAAAACATCGGATACCAGCGGTGTATTGACCCTCAAGGGTCCTATTTTGAAGAATCATAGTTTTATAAGCCAAAAGGCTTAATAAAACTGCTTAAAAAAAATAAGGCTCATTACTTTTCAATCAAACCCTGTGCTATCAAATTCACTTGTTACCACTTTTAGTAGAAAAGAACTAAAAAAACACATCTACTAGGTAGTGATGATCAATTAACCAGTAAACTTTTCATGACAAAAAAGTATTCACCATTGGGTTTTAAATTATAGTTGTTGTAAAAAATTAAACGTATTCTTAAATTTCAATTAAAAACCAAATACAAAAAAAAAAAATGAAAAAATCCCACAGCGATGGTTGCGTGATTTCGCATATATACAATGAAGAGAAGACGTTTACAAGCAGTTTCCCCATCTTGTGAAACTATTACTGTCGAAGAGAGCGATCCTGAAATTCTAACGGATTCCAGTATACTCACTCTGAGAACAACAACGATAATGAGATGAACGATCTGGGTACAAATGCTCAGTCGAATATGAGACGAGGAAATAGAGAGCCATTAAATTTTCTGCGAAGCCTGGTCTGCAACAAATCGTACTAGGGAGTTTTAGAAATAAATACAAGTTTTATATTGAACAATATTCAGAAGATGAGCTTATTGGTGGTACTGGTATAGTAGAGCAAACGAATTCATATGCTAATCAATTTTTACAAAGCCACCGAAATCTAATCCCTTGCTCAGGATTGAATGAATAGTATCCGACGAATAACAATGAGATTAGATGCCTTATGGCGGTGTTAATCATGCGGGGTATCGTAAAAGAGCCAACATTACAAATGCACTTTTTAAAAAGGGAATGCACTAGTATGTCTTTCTTTCTAAAGTGATGCCATGCGATCGGTTTTTATTGTTGTGCAAATTTCTCTACTTCGAAAACAACTAACTTACTTAAATAAACCTCTGTTTCAAGCAATTCCTTAACAACGACATTTACTCTGCGCTTGACGACTATACTCGCCTTCGTTGGATTTTCGTGACACAAATTTGTGCACATTTTGTAAATAGAGCGACAAAGTTAACTGGTTAAAAGGCTGAAATCGGGTGTCGTATGAAGACAGTAGCTCTAAAAATGTCTGCGTCTGTAACGCAATTATTTTATAAGCTTTTTGTAGACGCTCAATTCGTTTTATGCGAGTGGCTTGGAAGGGCCGCCAGAGAAAAGCGGCAAGTTCTAAACGGGTTGTTAGAACAAATGCTATGTACAACTTTTTGAGAGTATTTGCATCTGAGAAGTATGTCAAATTTCGCCGTTAAAATGCCAACACATCAAATATATTCGGAATGAAGTAATCTATGTGCTTACTGGATGTGAGTCCAGAGTCGACTCACAACAGCTTAGAACCCGAATTATCATATATATTATATATGGTATTTACTTCTCTAAAAACAAAAAAAAAAAATATTTTAAAGCAAACGATTTTCGCCCACAAAGAATAAACTCTGTCTATGCCATATTGCAATAAAACTGAATCTTCAATATCCCATATAACGGAGTAAATTTTAAGATCATTAGCGTAGAGCAGAAATTTCCAAAAGAGAAATGATGAACTTATATAAGTTATTTGTATTTGAAAACGTTTGCAAGAACCTGCCAAAAATGACTCAACACTTACTGCGACTACCTAAAAGCGCTCAAACATACATACACACAATCATATGCGAGTGGTGTATGTAGATATGTACAGGCGTAGGTGATTTGGCACCTTGATTGTGTTGCGGTTAATTGCTTTGAAGCGGACGTGGTGGAGATGAGTAGCTGCTCAAAGCGGCATAACTAAATTTTGACAGCGATGTGATATAACCAAATCCGTCACTGCTTTCGAAGTTCGAATTAGGCCAACTTATCCCACTAGTCTGGCAGAGAAAAACCAGACAAAGTGAAAAATCAAAGCAGCTCGAAAATAAAAATAAAGTAAAGAGATAAAAGAGAAAATTCACGGTTCTTTGAAGTTAGTGGGGTGCTATGCATGCAAGTAGAATTCTTGTACGTGCAGATATCCGCAGAGGAAGAAGTACAGGAAAGTAGGAGAAATAGAAATTTCCAGCGCATACTTTTTCGTTTGCTTGTTTTTGGGGACTTTCTCTTTTTGTACAAGTTTCACCGCTGATGAGCGCTGAAGCCTTCACTTCAAGGCAGAAAACCACATCCCTCGCGAGCTTTTCCGTTTCAAGTGCCGATTTGTGCTAACCGAGGCGTGTGCTCAAATTAATAATGAACATTTAGAAATTGGAATTATTAGTCAGAAGCCACCGAAGCAGTTGGCACAATAAACACTGCGGCAGCCTTTACGCAAAAGTGAATTAGTACGTTGCCACCCGCTAGTTGCGTTAACCATCGGGTGGTACGGTTTATTGTGTGTTATTCGTGTGCAATAACAACAAGAGCATAGCTTTGCCTAGTCGGTCGTTTATTAATTGCTCAATTATTTCAGTTTGACAAATTTACCAATTATTTTTTGGGCGGCTTCGTTACTCCTAACCAGTTCCTTCATTCACCCTTTGTGGGTTTTGGGGTGGTTGATTTAATATCCATTATCATCCACCGATGCCATACTAAATAATGTCGTCTGCGAGCGAGCTTATTGTGTCGTACAAATTGAGCAATTATTTTGACAACATGACAACCCTGTTTTGACACACGAATTAAAGGCCGGAGATGCCCGGTGGGGTTTTTATTGACCGTACCAAGAAGAAGCTTAGCCGTTTGGCAGCAGTGATAGCTAAAGTGGCAAGGCAAATCTGCGTTTAGATGCTTGGAAATTGGGAGTTGGAGGTGAAATAGAATATTAAAATGTAAATAAATTCATTGGCATGTAACATATCCTCCAGGAGGAGTCGAATAGAAATTTATTTAAATTAAATTTTATATAAATGCATTGGAATAAACAGATAATCCTATGAATAAAATATTTCGCGTTTTCCTTAATTTCCTAATTGAACGAGACCTTAACGGAAGTTGATCGGGAATATTTTCCCTGAAAACATCAATCAGTTATTTTCAATACTCTAATTAGTATTGCTACTTTTGAAAAAAAGTGTAAGAAAATCTTAAAAATATGGTTGCGGAAAGGAGGCTGGTGGGTTGGTAGGAAATGCTTAGCTGCTTCTTTGAAACAACTTTTCCTCAGACACCAAGCCTCTAGTTCCTCAAGTATTTGCCGTACAAATACCCTCTTAACCTTTAAAAGCAAACCAGAAAGAAAAAAGGAAATCAGACGGGCCTTCTTCAGAAACAATTATCAGCACGATTTTCACTTTCAGAAATATGCCGTCGTTACTCTATTGCGAAAATGTTTCTAATCTTACAATAGCAAATTGGTCGAGTTTTCGTAATCGAAAATATATTTCTTGGATTTCAAGTGCTACGAAAAATTTTGAAATACAAAAAAAGGAAATCCCTGGAAAACTTCGGAAACATCGCCTGCAACAAAATAATATTTTGGGTTTTTTTTTACATGAGTTTGTTACGAGTTATGATCTAAACCGCGAAACAATAGTTTCCAGGCGGATTTGAAGCTAATGGGACGCTTAAGAAATAAATTTACATCAGAAAGAGCGCTGAGTCAACTAGTATTTTGTATTGTAGGTAGGTGTCTACCATTCGGCAGTACCCGAGTTTATATCTACGGACACGAAACGCTAAGTTAGAATTTTTTTCAAATAGCGGTCATCCCTCGACAGGCCATGAAAGAGCTCCTCATAAAATCCATATGCAGTTCGGAGGCGACGTACAACTATAGGTCCCTCCATTTGTAGAAAAACACGTAAGCACACACCTCAAATAGAAGGAAAAGCTCGTCAAAATACTCAATAAAGGGTGTAAACGCAAATTATACATTCTGTCAAAAAAATATCGATAATTGTTCATTTAAAAAGGGCACGTCACACATATGTCTAAATGTTTTTCTCTGGAATGTTGGTAAAACTGCCCTCTATAGTGTCGCAGAGTTTGAGCGTGATTTACTTATATCAATCAACCGCAGGTGTGCTCTGCGATTTTCACTATGGGTAAAAATATCGAGCAAAGAATTCGAATCGTTCAAAATGTTGCAGAAAGCCTATGGCGAGTGCGCTTTATCAAAAACACGGGTCTACGAGTGGTATAAGGCTTTTGTAGAGGGCCGAGAAGTCGTGGAAGATTTGCCCCGATCTGGTAACCCATCAACGTCTTCTACGGATGAAAACGTCGACAAAATCAAAGAAATGGTGCTGGAAAACCATCATCACCTTCAATTAGGCATTAGACGCGTGGCTGCTCGACTCGTTCTAAGAGAGTTGAATTTCTTTCAAAAAATTCATCGAAGAAGGTGGCTAAAGACATGCTTGAGCAAGTGAATTCGGACCCAACGTTTATCCAGCGCATCATAACAGGTGACGAGACGTAGGTATATGAGTTTGATATACAAAGTAGTCAACAGGCGGCTGAATGGCGCTATCCACATGAGCCGAAATACAAAAAACCATGTCAAGGTCGGTCAAAAGTGAAAGTCGCTAGTTGTTTTCTTTGATTATCATATTGTTGTGCACTCGGAATTCATTCCAAATGGTTCTAGGGTAAATAAAGAAAATTATTTGGAAGTTATGCGACGTTTGGGAGAGAATGTGCGTAGGGAACGGCCCAATTTGTGGAAAGAAAACTCATGGATCTCGCAACATGATAACACACCGTCTCACAAGGTGCATATTGAGAACACTTGTTTTGACTAAAAACTCGTAAATATCATCAAACAATCGCAGTTTGCATTGGATTTGGCCCCATGTGTCTTATTTCTTTTCCCAAAACTTAAATTGCCACTCCGCGGATGCCGCTTTGAGTCGATAGAGGCCATTAAGGAAAATTCGCTGAAGGAGCTGAAGAAGATCTCTTCAAACGCGTCTCAATGGCGCTTTGATGAGTGGACCAATCGTTGAGCCTATTTTGAAGGCGACAAAATAAATTTTGATGATGAAACAATTATTTTGCGTTTTATGGAACAATTCCCGGCAATTTTTTGTATACATAGACAATATAAAAAATGGGAGCGAAAAAAACGATATTTTACTTTTTTTTGATATTATCAGGGAAGAAATTGACTGCTCATCTCTTTTAGAAAAAATTAGCTTTGCGGTCCCTACCAGACCTTTGCGTTATAAATACCCGTTCCGTGGTATGCCCTTATTGCTCGCTCTTTTCATGAACTCAATGAGATCTCGAATTCTATTGAATTTATTTCACACTACTAATTAAACTATGCATTGTAATTTAGGGGAACTTTTTGAAAACGATATTTTTGTAGGTTGAATCGCTTATGCCTACGCAGAGTATTGGTTTTCTTCCTGCATTTCAGCTTCATCTTTACGTCCCAGGTAATTAGCTCGTTGTCGCTGTTTATTCCTGACATAAAATAGCGAACCTATCTACTTTCGGCTCACGATAGTCTATTTGGTTATGAGTCGTGGCAGTAGACGAATACCCCTTCCTACATCAAACGACAGACTTTTGTAGCTCATTTAAACACATCCTTTACCACAACTTTCCCAACGAGAGAATATGGGGTAATGGACAACAAAAACGAAATCAGCATCTACACTGATGGTTCCAAGCTAAATGATCAAGTAGGCGGAGATCTTCATTCTGAAGGAATATAAATATCACAGTACTTTGTAATAAACCTGATCTGGGTGCCGGGTCATAGAGACATAGAAGACAACTGCAAAGCAGATGAACTGGCGAGATTGGGTACCACATTACCGACCCAACCAGACAAAGCAAACATACCTATACCGTTAGCAACTTGCAAGATGCTTATAGAGAAACACACTATCAGTGCTGCAAACAGGCTATGGTCTCAATTCCTGATCTATGCAACTAGCAGGATGACGTGACCGGAATGGAACAGGGGCCGCACAAACCGACTGTTGAAATTAAACAGGAAAAACATGAGAAATCTTTTCGGGGTCCTAACAGGGTATTGTCTGATTGGCAGGCATGCCAGTAGACTGGGAGCGCCCTATAACGACTATTGCTGTAGCGAAGCTGTAGCGTCATTGAAGAAGAAGAGACTATAGAAAACTTTCTATGCGGGTGCATGACTCCGGATAGAAGAAGGTGCAATATTCTAAGAGAGAGCTCCCTGAATAACTTGGCAGAAGTAGCCAATATTTAAAAGTAACAAGTCTTGTTAGATATATCTCAGCCCCAAGTCGGTTCAATGAGGACGATGTAGATTGAGGAGAGGGAATGGTCCAGGTGGTATCACAATGGGTCTACAGCAGGCCTAGGTGTGTCAAACGACAAACACTATATTTACCTACCTATGAGTCGTGGCACTGGTTGGAGCCCAGGTGTATTTATGGATTTCCTTGTGGAGGAAGATTGAGCCGTCAATGACAAGCTGAAACGTCTGGCACACATCAATTAGTCTGTTGCCGTTGTTGTTGCGTGATCCGCAGCCGTGCACGCCTGTGGTTTGCTTTAGACCGAAGTTGTTGCTATCTATTTTCACATTGAAGTCGCCCATGAGGAAGGTTATGTCGCCTCTGCAGATGGAGCTGAGTGTGACCGTTAAATGTGTGTAGAACTTCTCTTTGACAGCTCAGTCAGTATCCTCTGACAGCGCATAGCCTTGCACGATGGTAACGTGCCGATTTGCATTACTGCAGAGGCGTGCTAGAATTATGCGGTCTGAGATTGTCTTCTAAAAGAGCAAGGTGTTTCCCATTTCCCTGGAAATTATTAAGCCAACGCCGCTTTCACCTCTTTCATCTTTTCCGCTGTGCAGTATTGTGCTCTCATACGCTGATATGCCTTCTCCGTTGCCGTTCCATCCGATTTCGCTTACGCCAAGTACGAGTATATCGTTGTTGTAAGTCGCCATCTGTACTTTAAGTTAGACTTGTCTGGATGCTTCCCTGTGAGTTCTAACGTCCCTTTCTGTGCCAACTGTCGTCATCGTCATTGAGATCGTGTATCCGAGGCAATGACTTGTATTGGCAACGTTAGCGTTGCCAAGGTAAGTGATTAGCCTGCCGCTAACAGTTCTAAATAGTGGGCTTGCCCACAACGCCTTCCAGTGACTATAGCGCCATCTGTATTTGCTGTCTGTACTAAGTAGTAGAGAAGAACAATAATTAATGGATTTCAGCATAAATAAATAATTATATCAAAAAACGAGCTAATGGTGGTGATTTTATACGTGAATAAGAGGACCACTTTCTGTTAAGGGGCTACATGGGTTTCGTCGGGTAAAAGAAGGCCTTTTTTCAATTTTTTTTTTCTATGTAAAAAATTATTTTTTTAATTCAAACTTTTTTCTGTCTTATAGATACATATTTAAAGAAACATTTCTGAAATTTTCAAAAAAAAAAAAATAAAACTCCTCCATTGTGACATCATTTCCGGTGACCCCTCGAAAAAAAGGTGCGAAGAAAAGAAAAAAAGTAAAAATTGGAATTTTGGCAGACATTTTTCCAAAAAAAATGAAAATTTCGGTCAAATTTCTTGACATTTTGTTCTTTTTAAAATAGTTGTAATTGAAAAAAACAAAAATCGGTTCGGCTTGAAAATTTAGGATAATATTCTTGATATGTTGTAAAAATTAATGAGGCAAAAAAAAAATCGGGTTTTTGAACCCACGAAACCTATGTAACATAGTATTTATATTATACTTATATACCAACCCTTATGTAGTGGAGTAGGCTGATCAAAGCAGATACTTTTGGATTATTGATTATACTTTGCGACCACCCGTCTTGTTTTTAGCAAAATAATCAAAGAAAAGTACTAAAAGTAAAACTATCTCTGACTCCATTGAGATAGTACCGTATGTTGATTTCAGAGAGCTTTCATTCGCTTTATTCTGAAAAAGCTTCGAAGTTTTCCCTATTATTATTTATACAACTGCGCACTAACAAACCTTGGGTACTAAATATTCAAAAGTCAGGCGTAGAACTCATCTTTCCATGCAACGTAACATTTTTAATTATCGTAAGCCTGCAATATTTCATCGAAAACTGTATATGCTTAGTTGTACATACGTACAATAGCGTGCAAAAGATAACCACCTTTCTATTTACAAATAAAGTTTTAGTACCATTCTTGTCTTATACGAGGTGTGTTCAAAAAATATGGTGAATTTTCAAATTTCGCGGGCTTCGCACATTCGGCTTTCGATTATTATTTTTTTGTATGTTGGTATATTCATCTCGAAGATATGTTCACGGTTTTAGAAATGTTTAGTTTGTTTGTGAGAGGCATAAAAAAGATAAGTGTTCTGCTTTACATTGGCTCAAATTTCAAAAATATTTTTGAAGATGGTTGCCGGTTGTTCTAAAAATCAAGTTCAAGTAAAAAGAATAAAATAAATCATATGCAACAACATGAGCGTCAAAAGAAAGCAATCTCTATATCTTAATTTTGTATATATTTCCTAATAGGGATGCCACTTGTTCAATAGTTATATTCGATAAATTAAATAATTCGTGATAAATAATTATATTAATTCAGTCAAACAAAACAAATTTAAGAAAACTGATTTAAGAAAATATTTTCGGAGATGGTTGCCACCTGTTCTGAATGGTTGTTTATTCATTTTAATAATAAGTTAACTGGAATACTGCTATATGGATACCAAATGAAAGAGGTATGAAAATAATTTATTTTGAATATATTTGTGAATAGGGTTGCCAACTGTTTAAACATTATTACCGGTAAAATTAGCATTCTAATAAATAATATTCAGAGGTCTTCAAAATTACTCAAAGATTTCGACATCTTATGTATAAAAAAAAAATTTTAATAATGTCTATGGAGCAATTATTAAGAGTTATAGATAAAAAAATCCTATGTATGAGCGATATCAAGTTTTTTCTATGATTGCTTCTACAAACTTCAGACTTTCAGCCACTTATAATTCATTTATCTGGGACGTGAAAAATGTAGAAGCAGATTGTTTTTCTTCATTTCGATTGCTTGGCTTATTTTGACTTTTGTCTAAAACATATTTTCAACTTATGTATATCAATATGATTAATAAAAAGATGATTCTCTCGATCAATTTTGTGGAGGCAAATGAAAGTTAATAAAAGACCTAAAAATCGGCAGCATGATTTATTACTGCCTAAATTTTTTTATTGACATGAACCAAAAGACGAAAAATATATTTTTTTGAAAATTTTAATGCTCAAAAACATATTTGAACATATTTGCTGCTTCAGCTTTGCACACTACTGTACATAGTATTTATTCATAAGGAATACACATATGATAGATATTCAGCTCCGAAATTACCTTCTACCTGACTTTATGTTTTCACTGCAGTCACCACAAAAACAACAAATAAGCCCGAAATTTTTGTTTCATATTCAAACAGAAAAACCAAAACTTAACTCAACAATTTTTTGACCAGGAGGAAGGGAAATGGAAGTGATTTACTAAGTAAATTGTTGATGGAGCAAATCAAAATGAAAAACATGTAACCTTATCAGGCGAAAGGGGCAACTGAGAAAATGTGGTAAATAATTTAATGAGGGAAAATTAGAGCTGCATTGTAGTATTTTCACAAAATTCATTAGTTTTAGATTTCTGGCAGGATTAAGGGCTACTTAATTGAAGTTGATGAAAAGAGCAAAAAGTAGCTTTTAGTACTCGTACATTCAAGGAAAATTACTAACGTAAAACTGAAAAGGGTGTTAGTCTTTTGCACTTCATCAGAAGATTAGTGAGTGAAAGGAAAAAGGAAGCTACTCAAATAGAATAGTATTTTCCGTAGTCTAAAAATTATTGCAAGTTATCGAAAGTTTATGTATGCATAAAAGTATGTAGAGTAGATTATATACTGCTTATAATCTTGAAGTTTGGAAGGTAAAATAAATAAAAGTGAGATTTAAATCAAATCAGAACGAACTCTGGAATACGTTTATTTACTAACGCGTTAAGAATAATCCACACAGATACATTTGCTAATGTCAATGCCATGAGAGACGCTTTCTGCGGTATTTTGCTTGTGGAATTTTTATCCATTCATTTCATCTAAATAGAATTTCACTCAGCTATGAAAATCTTCTGAAAAAGCTAAATTTTGATTACTTATTTATTTATTTATTTATTTATTTATTTATTCATAGTCCAAAAACTAAAGTTCTTACTAACTACTGAATTTAGAATTAAATCTATTGGTTCAAATTAATAAATAAAATAAATAAGACGAATATAAATATAACTTAAGCAACTAATTCATACTTAACTCATTCTGCACTAAATTAACAATTGTATTAGAGACCGAAGTGATGCGCTCTACAAAAAAGACAGTTGATTTTTGGAAGTTGAAAAACCAAACGTTAGAGAATTCGTGATCTTATTAAGTTCATTAAGATCCTAAGCAATAGGTGCATTGAACTCAAGATTGATTTTGAGTATCTTGAGATAAAATCTCTAAGCGCTTCGCAGAGTTCATGCCGGAATAAGAAAACTAATGCACTGACTGCAACAGAAATGCACAATCCATATTCCCTTGAAATAAACTCGAATACAAAGGATAGAATAGATTTTCGGCATCCAAGCGACTTTAAAGTGACTAATAGCTCCCACTATGTACATGAAAGAATTTGGACAGAAAAATTTAAAAATCTTAGGTTAAACTTAAGAAACATTTTTGCAGCAGTTCAATTCTTCTGACAGCAAATTGGAGTAATGATCTCCAAATAAAAGAAGCAAATTCCAAATTAGACCGAGCAAACGCGGTACAGGGTAATTTAAATGGGCAAGGAAGCTTAACCAAAACCTAATATCGAGTATGATTTTGGGAAAATTTGATGTCTCCTGAGAAAGTGAAATTTAAGCTTATTGGAGAAATACATTTCAAGTCGTGTGCGCTTAATAGGTGCCTGGCAAATGAAAAGCAACTCTTAATATGATTCACAAATAAGGCGAAAAGTAACTGGCTCAAAATACTTCCTTGAGGAAGCGTATTAATTCAAGTTAAAAATAAAAAAGGTACTACAAAAATAACTCGAAAATTCGATTTAGCCAATTTTGTGCGTGTTCAGATTCAGCAATAATTTTTTGTCCTTAAGATTGTTAGCTTTGCCGTAATTCTTTTTTTTTAAATGCACTATTTCTTGACTCGCAATAAACAAAAAAAAAAAAGCTAAAAAAATTAGTTGAGTTTAACCGCTTCGTCGTCAAATTTGCTATTTTATTTAAATGAATACGATTTTTGCAGTGATTGCATTAAAAAAGTGGGGTAAAAGTGCAAGGGAAATTTACGAATTGCTGAAAAAACTTAATATTTCGAGAAGGCTTGTTTACCGCACGATCAATTGTTTTTCTCAAACGTCTGAAGTGGCATACAGAAAAAGAAGTGGTCGTTCTCTCGTGGTTGGAACCAGTGCAGCCATAAAAGCCGTTCGAGAAAGAATTGGCAGAAGTCCTGTTAGAAAGCACAAAGTCTTATCAAGGGAAATGAATGTCAAGATTAATTAGAGATCATCCCCACATGAAAAGCTTCCGTCATTCAACTGGCCAACTTTTGACAACGCGCCTCAAGAAAATTAGACTCGACAGATGCAAGCAGCTTCTTCGGTGGCATGTGGTCAACGGCCATGAGAATATTATTTCCACAGATGAGAAAATGTTCACTGTTGAAGAAGTTCTTCGTAAAAAAAATGACAAAATCTATGCTAAAACTTCTAGAGACGCAAAAAAAATTGTTCCAATGATTCAGCGTGGCCACCATCCAGCCTCTGTAATGGTTTGGTGGCGAGTGTCTTGTAAAGGCGATACATATCTTCATTTCTGCGAAAAAGGGGTAAAGAACGGGGGGCAAAAATGTACCAGGGGAAAGACGTGGTGAAGCAGTTGAGCAGTACTCTCTTCAATAAAGAGCTTTGAACCTTTCTGCAAGATTCCGCTCCAGTCCATAAAGCAAACACCATCCAGCAGTGGCTAAAAAATAATATTCCTGGACTCATAGCCGCAGAAGATTGGCCGTTTGGTAGTCCAGATGTGAATGCTTTGGACTACAGTTTGTGGTCAGAATTGGAGAACATGGCCTGTCGAAGACCTCACAGAAATTTGGAGGGCCTCGAACAATCTTTGGTTCGAGCAGCGAGTCAATATCCACGGAAACCGTGCGTGCTGCAATAGATGTATGGCCTAATCGTTTGAAGGCCTGTGTAAAAGCAAATGGTAACCATTTCGAATGAAAAGTTCAATTTCCTTTTTTAATATTTATATGATTAAATAGAACTAACTTCTTTAAAAAAGCATTATAATTTCATTCCTATAATGAACCTAACTTGTAACAGAACTTATGGCAGAACTAAGTAGATATAATTTTAACCATTTAACCAATTTATAAATAAATGTATGCTTGTATTTAGTAATTTATACCAGTCTCAAGTCGCTTAATTTGCGTTTTTATGTTAAAGACTATTTTTGTGGCTTGAGACGATTCCGGTATTCTGTTACTTGCGGTCACAAAAAGTTCACCAAATGTGGAGAAAACCAATAAAGACAGTCAGCCCAAAGATGACATACAAGATTTGCTCTTTAACGATGTTGAAAAAGAAAATTGTGATGGGAAATTCGGAGATTCGACAGCCAAATTCTACACGATCATTTCACATACATTCACACACTCATCCAACCAGTCGTTGTTCAGATGGCTAGTAAGCAACATGAACGAAGGCTGTGATGACTTTCTTTTCACATCTAGTGACGTCAGCCCATCAATTGATTCTGTGAAGTTCACTCAAAGCTGAATAACGGCCGGTTAAAGAGCACGCCTTTAAAAATCTGTTTACGAGGCAGTCAGCTGATAGTGTGTTCCAGTTAGAGAGGTGCGTATATAAGGACTACAAGAAGCTGTATTGATTGATTTCTTCAAATAAAGTTTTTAGAAAAACATTTCACTAGGGTAATTGTTTGCTAAAAATACGAGGAATACGATTACTGAAAATTTCTTATAAAAACATGCTTGATAATTTTGTTTTATGTGAATCGATTATTATAAATAGTTGAGAGAAAAACTAAGGAATCGAGTAACACTTAACCCCAGAACAACGTTTCCAAATTGTGGAAATTTACTTGGAAGAAAAAAATAATAATAATTCTGTTTACGAAGTTCTTAAGAAATTCCGATTCGTCATCGTTCTTAAGTAGTTGGTCTTTGTGTTTCGACGTCGTGAAAAAGGATATGGCGAAATGCAGTTCGTGCAAGAATTAAAATCAAATGCCCAGCGCTTGTCCTGCATTTTTGCTGGTTGGGCTCATTTAGATTTATTATTCAGATTTATTAGAAGAAGTAGTCAAAATTTAGTTTGATCGAGCCGCGGCAGACATATAGTATGCCGGATATTATATTGAAAAAATAAATTCCTCGAAATTATCCCACAGATTATAGTAAAACAAAATGCATTCCAATAATATTTCTTTTGTATTTCTATTTTGAGTTCTCAATCTCTTGAAAAATGTAATTGTAATGATCGGCAGAATTCGGAAAGCTAATATCGTTACTTACAAATTGAGCTAATATTTCTCGAAACGTATCTTTGGTATGAGCTATTTGAAAAAAAAAATAGAAGCAAAATAAACTGCTGATATAAATGAAGTGCCAGAAATAATTCGGGCATGTATCTTTTTTTGTATGAACATTTAACTAACCCAAAGTTCAAATGGGATTCTCGGTTTCCGAGTGTAGTTATGGTAAAGTTTAAAATCTTGGATAAAGTCCCAGCCAATGATCGCGGAAATCTAAGAAACTGCTGAAAGTATTTTCTGATAGTAAAAACGGCTCATCCACACTTTGTAAAGTGACCAGAATTATTCTATGCGCATTTTAAAATTATTAAGAATTGTTTTTTATTTATATTCATTAAATAATGTAATCAAAAAACATTACCTCGATTCATTGCGCGTTTTTTTTTTTAATCAAAGACCTGCTAAAAGTTCGCTGAGGAAATATAGACTGTTTTTTTGGAGACTAGAGATTGCTTGCTGAATAGCAACTAGTATAGAAATGAGATTTCGCCTGTGAAATCCACTATTTGTTACTAGGAACTGCTTACTGCATACCGGCATTAGCCGCATTTGCATCCAATTGCACTGCACTAATTTGGTAGCATCTACCCTTAATTTGCGGCAGGTGGATAACGTTCTGGCACCTTTTTTGGCTAGAATAGCGATGAATTTTTCCTTAACTATATTTGATTTTGAAAATTTGTTTGTTACACCTTTTTAATAGTTGAATAGTTGAAGAAAGCTCACGCATACATACATACATACTATATAAGTATAGCAAGCGCATATTTTCTTTGTTGGGTCCATGGCTCAGCTTCTCCTGCAATTTGTGGTGTGCGTCTTGATGTTGTTCCACATATGAAAAGAAATATATACTTTTACATATATTACCTATGCTCAAATGCAGACTTCAGTCACAGACATCAAGCGAATCCTTCGTGTCGGAGGACCTCCGCTGACTAACGTAAAGCCATTGAACTGAGCAGGTCATACATTTGAGCAGCAGACCAAGCAGGCAAATAACCTGAAGGAATATCAACAGACAATGCCAACTCCACCAAAAAGAAAAAAAGCAAAAAAAAAAAAAAAGAAACAAAAACAGAAAACTCTACAAAAACTGTGGTTTTTGTTTCCTGTTGGTAAACTGAATTCTTCGAATGGTGAAAAACAACAAATTAGACTTTGGTTAGAAGGTACGAAAAGTATGCCATTTCACAGAAGATGGAAAATAATTTGAAAAATTTTCTTTCACACATCAATCACTAAGAACTAACCATAACATCAACGCGTACATACACACACACATACACACTTACGCACACACATACAGCGTAAGGTAAACAAAACCATTTGTCACCAAGTCAGGGTGCGAGAAAAACAATGATCTACGTACACACGCATGTGGGCATGGGAAAACTGGGTAAAGGGTGAAGTAATAGTTAAGTTAGTTGCTATTGCAGTACCAAGCAACTCCAAAAATATTGGTTAGATGAAAAAGAGCTTGTGGCATTTGTATGGATTTTCAATTCTGCATTGGCCTCCGTGCTGGCCAATGATAAAAGCGAAGATTGATATTCATGTAAACAAAGGGCCTCGACTCTCCAGAAAGAGCAGAACGGAATGGACGCTTTCATGGCACTCCAGTGTCTTTCTGCCCATTTTATAGCTTGGCTTGCTTTTTTTAACCAATTGGAAGTGCTTGCAAATATGGCTATTGTCGGACAAATGGCAAGTAGCACAATGCAATCACGGTTATATGCAGCCGAGATGGAAGAATTATGTTTGCTGAATGCAGAGACTGTGAAATTGAAAGAAATTGTTCCAATTCGTGTATAAATTTAGGCAGCAGTTGCTGTTCAAGCAGCTCTTAGAATACCATCTTTCTGTCTATTTGTGAAGTGTTATTGATACTCTCGTGAATACTGTTTTGTGTACATACATGCGAGTTTAGCCATTTCAGAGAAGTATTGGGTGTTCCATTAAAAGTCCGTACATTAAAACTTGGAAAAAATGCAGTGTTTCCTTGAAAGCTACTCATTTTATCATTGTACAGGGGGTTCCATTTGTTATAAATTAAAGACTACTTAAACATTTTTTTTAACGATTCTTTGTCTAGCGATCCAAGTACTTTGGATATTGTCGTAAATATTTCTCAAAATTTGTGAGCAATAAAAAAAAAATTCCCAAATTTTTGGCTGAAAACATTTACCTTTGTATCATTTGTGAATAACACCCTCTTAGGCTCTTTTTATTTTTTCATTATTAGTTGAGATTATGCTACGTAGTCTCTTAAAGTTTCATAAGGGAATTCTCTTAAGTTTTCGAGTTGTATTAAAATACATACACCGAATCAGCTGACGAAGCGCTAGCATATCGAGTATTACGTCGTTTTGCAAATCAATCAAAGCATCGCTACATTACTTAGCAGATAAATGGTATTTTCAATGGTTCACTGTGAGTATTTAAAAATAAATCGAAAATTTAGGAGGATCTCAGTATGCAACATTCAGGGTATACTCACTTTTCTTAGTTAGCGCGAAAACTGTTTAAGTGTTGTTGGCCGAGCTCAACAAAGCGCGCCAACCGTTTCTTTCTCGGCGCCAGTTGGAAACACCAAGTGAAACCAGGTTTTTCTGAAATGAGGGAGATGTTGAAAAAGGTGCGGATTATTGTGAGACGCTCGTTCACCGGAGTGAACGACAGTACTTGGCGACGAAGTCTCTTTCCCACTATAAATCCAACATCGAGTTTGCGCTCGCTTATATGGCAGCTGTAGTAGACGTCACAAGGTCCAACACTCTTATTACATAGACCCATCCATCGCATCTATTGAATGTCAGCGATGTTAGCCTTGGCTCTTACGATGAAATCAACCAGCAGGGAAAGGGCACCTTTCTCATGAGGGGACCGGACATTACAAGTGCCTTCAAATCATAATCCTTAGTTCATTTGCAGGGGTCGTAATCAGAGTAAACAGTTCTCATCCGAGGCTTTGTTGGGATTTTAATTGGGAGAGGATTTTACGTGGCGGGTCCCAAACGTAGCGCACAACTAGATATCGTGGGCTGCTGCGCCTTCTCGCATTAGCTTGCTCTCAAATGGATGTTCGGAAGGTACCCGGAGGATACTTGGGCGAAGCCCGGAAGTAGTGAGCTGCTGGGACCGTATGCATAAGAATCGTCCTGATCACTCCCAAGTGAATGGCAATCAAGAACTTTAACCACTTGCGTGGACTTCTATCTACTGACTCATCCCTCATCCCCGTAGTCGCACCTAGTAATGAAAAAATATGAAAACATCTGTGGGAGTAGGGTGATTTTCAAATATTACAAAACAATATATTTTACACAAAAATTTAAAAATAAAAATTATAATTAAAAAAAAAACTTATTAAGTAAAGGGTATTTTAAAAGACGCGCCCGGATGCTGTTTTAAACTAAAACTGGTGGTCTGCTTAGAGCATCCTTCATATTAAGGGGGGAGCCTGGTTTATGAGGTCTAAAAATTGCATCTCTTTGCGATTTTTTTTAAGGAAATAATTAATTTAGCACTGCAAAGTTTGTTCTATCTTTTAATGAACATTTAGAAAGTATAAAAAATTTTTGTACTGGTTAAAATAAGTTGAAAGAAATGTTTAACATAGAAATTAGTAGAGCGCTGCAATGCTGGAGTTTCCAACTGGCGTATAAGATACAGCACGTAATTATTATCTAATGCAAAAAATTCAAATGGATTTCTAATTATCATGATTTTTTATTCCAGATGAACTAAGAAAACTGAGAGAAATTCCAAAATTTCAACTTTTTGGAGGTTTTAAAGAAAAAAATGCCTTTCTATAAAAAAAAATTCACTTCAACTTGGTATAAAAATATTGAAAATTTTTTTTTATCTATTTTATTAGTTCAAATAGAAGAGAATTTAATACTGAAGGGAACAAGCTATGATTCATTTCAAAAGGTTCATTAGTTTTTCTTTCATTCATGTACGCCAATTCAAAGAAATCATAAAAATGAAAAGTCGGGAAAAGAAGATGAAGTTTGTACTATAGCAGTCCGGTCACAGCGTAACTACCTAACGCTCGCCTACCTTTGGCTTTGTATCTACGGAAATATTGAGAATTAGGCTCTGTAACTTTGTGTGAATATTCTGAAATATATTAGGAATCGCTTAAAACGAAAAAAAAAAATTGAAGTTTTTGATCTTATAAACCAGGCTCCGCCCTTAAAATGTCATAGAAAACAATATTAAAATTAAAATGTACCGTTTATGTGTACTTAGTCTTGCCATAAATTCTGTGACAAATTTTACGGTGCATATGGCTGGAAATATTTCGTAGAAAAAACGTCCGTTAGTTTTGGTTTGTTCGTATGCATTGTCTACTCATAAATTATACTCAATTTCGTGGCAAATTTCGCTTGCTAACAATGGAGTGGGGAGCTAAGGAAAATTGCATTGCAGTGATTGTGTTACAGAAGTGCGGTAAAAGTGCAAGTGAGATTTACAAATTGCTGAAAAAACTTAATATTTCGAGAGTTTGTTTATCGCGCCATCAATCGTTTTTCCCAAACGTCTCAAGTGACCCACAGAAAAAGGAGTGGTCGCCCTCGCGTTGTTCGAACCAGTGCAGCCATAAAAGCCGTTCGAGAAAGAATTGGCAGAAGTCCTCTTAGAAAGCACAAAATCTTGTCCAGGGAAATGAATGTCAAGATTAATTAGAGATCATCTCGACATGAAAGTCTTCCGTTACTCAACTGGACAACTTTTGACAACGCGCTTCAATAAAATTAGACTCGACAGATGCAAGCAACTTCTTCGGTGGCATGTGGCATGTACCTAAATATTTGGCATGATCTGTCTGAGATATTAGGGCGTTATTTAGAGATACCCACGCCCATATAGCAGGCCTTCGTGCCATACCTTATCAAAGGCTTGCGTCATACCTAAAAGTAATACTTCTCTGGCGAATTTGTACACACAATTAACTAGAGCAGTGGAGTGATGGTTGCGGAATCCAAATTCGTGCGTTGGAATACGTTTTTTTTTTGCTCAATTATCGGATTAAGTTTCTTCAGAAGCTGTCGTTCAAAAAGTTTAGAAACAATAGGCATTCTAGTTATTGGCCTCAGTTTTAATAAATTTTTAATCCACAGTATTGTGTTTGCAATAGTCAACACTAAACTGTGTGGTTCTTTAAAAGTAAGTAATTTAGTACTTCAGTAAGGAATGCGATAGAAAAAGAGGTAATTTCGCTCTTATTAGAGCTGGCGAGTTCCTTAATGGGACATTTTTTATATGGCTACGATTGTTTATCAGGAAATTCGTGTATGCGATAGTATTTACAATGAAAATAAATTCTAAATTTCCTAAGGGGCGATATTTGGCTGAAAACTGTGTAAAAATGCTTTCATTTTTTTTTAATCTACACAAACTCTGTAAATTAGATTTATGATGTTTTTGTTAACAATTAACTATTGTATATTTTTATTGAAAAATTAACGAAAAACGATAGATAGCTGAAAACAATGTTAAACATTATTTGTTTAGAGTTCACTTAAGAGATTATTTCGTGCTTACACATTTTAATTCATTAAATATTTTACAAGAAAAAAATTAATAAACGCCGAGAGCAAAATCTACCGAGCCTCAGAGACTTTTCCTGAGACTAATTTAAACGATTCGTACATGCGTCGAAAAATCTCACTCTATTTGCTCTTTTAGATTCAAGAGAAAATCGTAAACTATTGAACATCATTTTGAAACAAAATACTTCCTGTAAAAAAATACTTTTTTTCTTTTTAACTCGTTTAAATCAAATTTTTGTAAACAGAGATGAGGTGAGTTGTATGCATTTAAAAATTCGAAGACAGAAGACAATCTTTGATAGCGATTTCAGCTACGTGAAATAAGTATATTAGTTGTGGTGCTTTGTGCCCGAACATTTTGATCCACACCTATAGCCTGCGAACCTACAACAGGTGGATCACTTTCCGGCACAATCGGCAGCCAAAATATCGAAGTTATATAAACCTTGTGCAACTCAATCTTTAATGATAATCATGTAAATCAAAACTGACTTTACTCAAAATTTTGACAATTCAATTAAAACTATTTTACATTTTTTTGCCAGTGATTCGCCTAACAATTTCGTTATTACAAATTAAAAGCTTTTTCGAATGCAAAACTTTTTGGGTATAGTGTCACAGACATTTGCCGCTCTCAACAAAAGTATAGCATACTTTCAGGCTCGCACATTGCGTTATCCACTATCACGTGCAGGCAAATGCGATGCACAAATGTCGTTGCCACACTTTTTCAACTGCTGCGCAAAAATCATTAGCACGAAGTGCGTAGATTAATCAAAAACTTTAGATGAGCAAATACTTCAATCTTATTAGGACCTCAGCAGTTAACGTGCGCTGTACTGTACTCGTAATACACTTTAGTGGCAGGCGTTTGTGATGCAGCTCACATACAGGGTGAGCAGTTATCACCATTCTTCTAGCGATGGCAGGAATTAAAAAAGTTTTTTACTGCTCGCTCTCTGCGCTGAGAGCTCATTTACCAACGCTGACTTTTTTCAATAGTCAGACTATTTTTTTTTTTTTTTTGTTTTTTTTTTGGACATTTACTTTAATACGATTTTGGTTTTTTGTTTTTTTGGTGTGACAAAATAAATTAAAACTGTCATCAAGGCAAGTTTATGTTAAAATAAGAATGCTGAAGAAAATGGGAAACTGCTTAAGTAGCTGCAGTGCCACTGCAGTGTAATAATGCAGCGGAGTGGATGGGCGGCAAGGGAAGCGCTTAGGTGTGGCGCTGGCACTAAGCTAACATGTGAAGCCGCGCTGCTTCCTCAGCTGCAGCACTAATAAAGAAAATGAATTAAAAACTTTGCTAGCGCAGCAATAAATGGACTTAAAGTTTTCATTATAAAAGCATTTGCACTTCTACGCATTTCCTTCATCTCCGCCTCCCCGCAATCTTTTCCGCTTTGTCATTCGCTTATTGCAACGCTTGTGGTGAGCGGACATTTGCGCTGCTGCCACTAACATCTCCCCTGGCCATGTACAGACATCGCCTTGTATTTATGAGATGCGTTTCTCGTGTAAAGTTATTCGTCCTTTTTGCAAAGCCATGCATGGCAAACTTGCGGCGTTATCACAAGTTAACGGTATTAATTTGAACTTCATTTGTAATTCAACACTGGCGGCGCAAAGCAAGCGTACAATAGCCAGCAACCCGACAATGGCGAATGGCGTACAACGTCTCAACTGCAGCGTGCCGACGGTCAACTACCCCAGCTCCATGCGAATTCCCTTCAAATGACCTCAAACTACTTCGGAGGCTGCAGCAATTAATTATCTCTACTCGTTACTGATTCACATTCGCTGCAAAAGCGTGCGAAATGGAAAATGAGTCGTAAAAAATGAATGTCAGCTGGTCATAAATTTCCTGTTACAGCAGCGATTGTAATGTGATTAATCGTAATTGGATATCTGACTCTGCACTGAGGTATTCTATTTGCTTTTTTTCTGCTATGTTCGCATTGGTAATAGCTTCATTTGTGCAACTGAGCGTTGAAAAAATGCTGCTATAATAAATGTTTGGCTTTTTGCTACTTGCTACTTCAGGTCAAATAAAAGTAAATACGAAATAAAGCAGAACTGATTCCCTACAGAGAGTGGAGTTCATTACTCAAAAATTAATAATTGATATTCTTTAAGGAGAGCAAAATTCGCCTAAAAACCCAATAGTACAAAATATGAGTACCTCAAATAAGCGGAAATTCAACCTCACGCATTTCGCAGCAGTAGTTGAAGGCACCAGTTACCCACTTCAACAAAAAATAAAATTACCAGATTTGAGTTGCAAATTCTTTGTTCGAATTCGATAAATGTGAACGAGAGAGATATACATGGCGTTAAATAACTATCGCACAAGGACTTGTTGACTAGTTTTGACAATTTATTTGTTGTCCATTTAATTTAAAATTTCTTTTAATTAAAGTATTACTTCTTCTCTTACAAAAACCATGTAAATCAAAGTTTCAAACTTTGTATAAATTAAGCACTTACGCTTCTTTGGTCTGGTGGCGACGGAGCATGGTTAAGTCCACAATCCGGGAACTATACAGGCTGCAAAGAAGTGTATGTTTATGCATCACGGGTGCCATGAGTACAACCTCTGGTGATGCCCTAAATGCTATGCTTGATTTGCTCCCCCTGGATCTTAAGATACAACAGGAAGCAATAAAAGCAATGTGTAGACTCCATAAATATGGTTTCTGGAACGAAGATGGAACTTCGGGACACAGAGAAATCTTTAAGTGGCTGTCGGAGCAGTACCCACTGTTTTTGGCACCTAAAGATGACCTGATACCCACAGTTTCATTTGGAAGGAAATTTGATGTCAGATTACCATTGCGTGAGCAATGGAGCAATCCAGAATGCATGCAGGGAGGTTTGACGGATATTTTCTTTAGCGATGGGTTCAAGAATGAAATAGGGTCTGGAGCCGGATGGTACTTAAACGGTAGTAATAAGTATCACTATGCTATGGGGGGAATGGCAACTGTTTTCCAAACAGAAGGTTTTGCAATCCAGAAAGTAGCCGAATGGATAATCGAGAGGAGATGGAGCGGGAAACAGATTGGAGTCTTCAGTGACAGTCAGGCTGCATTGAAGGCCCTGGAGAACGCGAAGCGAACCGCAAAGATTGTTCAAGAATGTAAGAAGAAGCTTAATTCTGTCGCAAGACAAAACAAGCTGGTACTTATATGGGTTCCGGGACACTCCGGTGTTCAAGGAAACGAAATTGCCGACGAATTGGCCAACCGTGGATCAGCGGTGCCCCCACAGGGACCACAGGCAATAATCGGAATCAGTCCCGCAGAAATCAAGAATTGGATCAGCGATTATGTAGGCAATCTACATAAAGAGCGATGGTCCGGTCTGGAACGCTGCAGAACTGCAAAGTGTTTTGTGACAAGTCCGAACAGAAAACTGTCAAACTTTCTACTGAAACTTAGAAGGAAAGATATTCGGTTGATGGTCGGCATCATTACGGGACACAACCCATGGGGCCAGCATATGACCACCATTGGAACCATTGAGAACCCGGTATGCCTGTCATGCTTGAAGGAGGCGGATAGCACTGAGCACTTTCTCTGTGAGAGTTCTGCCTCTGCTAGAGCAAGGCTACGAGTATTGGGTTCCGATGTCATGAGAATGAGTAATATTCGTTCTCTAAAACTGGAGGATATTTACAGATTTGCCAAAGAATCTGGAAAATTCTCACAGGACTAACTATCTCCATCTCTGTCTCTATTCTTTCCTATCTCTTTCTCTGATACTTTTCTCCTTCCCTCCTTGACTATCTACCCCCTTTCCAGAGCTTTAAATACAATGGGCTCTTTAGCCTGCGTGTTTTAGGAGCCACCAAATCTCCTGCTGCTCCTTGGCTTGACCTTTACAAATTCAAATTCAAGCAGAAAGCGATTAAGTTTTATTAAAACTTAACACTCTTTAATCAAAATTATTATTGAAATTTCACACTTTCTAATCAGAATTTAAAAAAAAATTCAGGTATGCAGTTTTATACTACATTGCATTATTTTGGCTAGCGGTTTCGTGCTTTTTCTTCATATTACGAGTGATCGAAATATTTTTATAAGGAAGAAAACATCAACACCATCACTAAAAAAAATTTTTAAAAATCGATGAATTTTTTGGGCTACTCGAAACTTTCACTTTCTTATATCAAAATTCAATGTAGGGTAGTCAATTATGTCACGTATTATATCGAAAATAAAAGAAAGTAAAGAAGGCGGCCGCCGTAGCCGAATGGATTGGTGCGTGACTCTCGAAATTCACAGAGAGAACGTTGGTTCGAATCTCGGTGAAACCAAAATTAATAAAAACATTTTTCTAATAGCGGTCGCCCCTCGGCAGGCAATGGCAAACCTCCGAGTGTATTTCTGCCATGAAAAAGCTCCTCATAAAAATATCTGCCATTCGGAGTCGGCTTGAAACTGTAGGTCCCTCCATTTGTGGAACAACATCAAGACGCACACCACAAATAGGAGGAGGAGCTCGGCCAAACACCCAAAAGGGGTGTACGCGCCCTTTATATGTATATATATAAAGAAGTTGAGAGACACTTTGCAAAGATTACAAATTGATGAATAAACATCTTGCATTATAGAAATGGATCGGTTTACCAATAATTAATTTAAGAATGAAATATCTCTTGAGCTCCCATATTCCATAAATATAATCATATCATCTTCATCACAGCACCACCAATCGGTGTGAAGCATTGCTCCCTTACAATTCGCCTCCTCGTCACTCGGTCAACTGCTTTTCGTTTGATATCAGATATGATTTAGAGATGAACGCATGATTTGTAACATACCAGTCATAAAATAGTGTTGACTGACAAAAATCAAACATTTTACTGCAAAATATACTTTTTATTTTCTAAGTTTCTACATTCCACAGCTTTGGGGCTTTTTAGCCTGAGTGTTTGAGAAGTTACCATTCTTTCGGTACTTCTTGGCTCGCCTTTTTAAAATTTCAATTTCAAATAATTTATTTACAGCAACAATAACATAAATGCTTTGCTTATTAATTAGTTTTTATTTATTTATACAAAAGTGGAGTGTTTTTATTTCATTAATAAAAACTGCTATATTTTTTAATTTATTTAATGAAAACAAATCTTTATTTGCATTTTTTTGCCCCAAATTAAAAGCCTTTTTTTAGTTTTATGAAGCATTTGTGAGCGCTTGAAAGTTTATTTTTAGTACACATTTTGCCTTACCCTACTAATCACTATGACATTAGTTCGTTTTTGCAGATAAAATACTTTTGGGAATTAAGATATTTCTATTACAAGTTACTGTGGTCCATGCAACACGCCTAAATACACACACACAAAGGAAAGCATGTTTAAAAATTTATTAGTATTTTTGCAATCCTACTCATACACTAATACTAACTAACTTCAATGTATATGCACACTTACATACACGAAATGCATAAATTTGTAAAAAGAATGGCATTTTATAAATTTCATGTTAGAAGAAAGAAGTTGATCACGCTCCGTCATACATAAATATGTATGAAGCCCATGTGAGCAAAATCCAATCTTTTAGGTCACTTATGTGTAGTACTAATTTATAGGTATGTCGCCCGCGCTAGACAAGTGAGATTTTGCGTGACTACTATGAGTTGGTTGCACTTGATGGCCAACATTTTTTCTAATAGTGGTCAGCACTCAGCATGCGATGAAATTGAAAATCTTATCATAAACCCGTTCGTAAGAAGCGTAAAACAATGGGCGCCCTGCAACAAGTCTCTAACCCCAATTTGAATTAGTAGTCCGGCCAAACAACTAACAAAGGCCACTATAGGCGAATGCGTTGAGGCCTACCATTCGACTTCCCAAAATCCACTGCGAAATCAGTGGATAGAAAATATTTTTCTTAAATGCGGTCGCCTCTCAGCAGGCAATGGCAAACCTCCGAGTGTATTTGTGCCATGAAAAAGCTCCTCATAAGAAACCATCTGCCGTTTGGAGGCGGCTTAAAACTGTAGGTCCCTCCATTTGTCGCAAAAATATGAAGACGCATACTACAAATAGGGGGAAGAGCTAGATTGAATACCCAACAAAGGGTTTGCCTAAGTGACCCTTGACTACGGTGAGCATCCGTTCCGTATTATATAAGTACAGAAGAGTGCTGCATTTGAAGACACTGATCTGCTTAATATTATATATTTTTAATAGAAAACATAGGAATTGTGTGTTTTAAACAGTTGTTTGTATTTGTAGCGCAAAATAAGTCATCCAATTTTGATTTTGAATAAGCTTTTTACTAAATAAAAAAAGTGAGTGATGTAAATCTTTATTCTTACTTTAAGGCGCTCCATTGCTTATTTCCTGCCCAGTCTAAAAAATTTTAAAAATGAAATCTTTCGACAAAGTGATTAATTTTGTGCCACCCTGTACCTATATATCAGAAATTTTTAATTTCTAAATCTTATTGTATTCAATTATGCCACCCACGTTTTAGATAACTGCGCACAAACTTCAGTCGAGTGGCTCCCAATAGATGTGGAAGAAATTGGGTTGAAAATATACTTCTTTTTTAAAAAGGGATTTTAAATTGAAATAAAAAAAACTAAAATTCAAATTGATTGCGCCACCTTTACTATTTTTGTGTAGAACCATTCATTACATTTATTTTTTAAATATAGTCTCTTTCAAATGTTGGCCGCAACTGTGTCGCAATTCGACCATCCGTAAACACCAATTTTGAATGACTCGCTGGAGGACTTCGGTCGGTATCTCGTAAATAACTTTAGTAGTGGTGGCTTTCAATGCTTCAATCTTAACTGGTTTACCCACAAAGCACTTAGACTTTTTACAAACTCACAAATAAATGTCCAAAGGTGTGATATCACACGATCTTGGTGGCCAATCCACTGGTCCGAGACGAGAGATGAATTGCTCACCGAAACGACGACGCAGTAAATCCATTGTTTCAAGAGTTGTATGGGGAGTAGCTCCGTCTTGCTGGAATCAAATTTTGTGGAGACCACGAGCTTCAACTTCCGGCAACACAAAGTTGTTAATCATAGCGCGATAGTGTTCGCCATTCACTCTTTTATTGGCGCCATCCTCATCTTTGAATTTGAAATTTGTCCGATGTTTCCTCCAGCCCATATGCCGCATCAAACGGTCATTTTCAATGGATGTAAGGACTATTCTTGAATGGCTTTGGGTGGCTTTTCAGGCCAAATACGCCAATTTTGATTATTAACGTCATAATTTCAGTAGTAAGGCACTCCCAAAATACGGATCTTCAGGTAGTTTTTCAAGAGTCCAACGACAGAAATTATGACGCTCTAGAATGTCGACCGGCTTCAAGTCTTTGACTTTCTGTATTTTATACGCTTTCAAGCCGAGATCTTTGCGTAAAGGCGCTCAACTAGTGCCATGAGAGCGACCAAGTTGTGGAGAGCGGCATGGAATCGATTCTTTTGGGTCTTCGGGAAAACTATAATTTACAGCTGGAATATTTTCTTTATTTCGGGCTGTACGTGGTGTAATCGGTCGAGTATCATCTAATAATGTAAAACTATGATATTATCAATTTGGCGAGGGTTTGCCGAATAGTGCGTTCGGTGGTACGGTTATGTACTCTATAAGTTGACCTGAGCGCACGATGAACACTTTTCATAGAGCGTCGTTTTCGTAATGCAATTGTACGATTTGTAAACACTGTTGAGGCGTAAGACATTCCATGATGAAATCTAAACGAATACTGAGAAAAATGATGTATAAAAAAAAAAAAAAATTATGTATCAAAAAAAGAGGTTGTCTGTAAAGTCGGTTTACTGACGATAGTTTAACGTGACAACGTCATAAGAAAATATTGATGGAATGGTTGCAATTTTCAAAACAAAATTTTAATTTTATTTGTTTGATAGATATTTTGTATGGATATAGAGGAGGAGGTAAATGGAATTGCAATGGAATAGGTCAAGTTACATTTACACAAACGTGAAAAATGACGAAATATTTATCAAATTCATGAAAGATATCTTCAATTTCAATTGTGCATCAGACGTTAATAAGTCAACAACACTAAGAGGCACCATCATCGATTTGCCTTTTTCAAGACCCTTTACACTCGAAACACTCCCTTTCATTTCCCACTTTTTCTATCATCGTCCTATTCTCAACAGAGAAATGGTTCATTACCATGCACACAGGAAGAAGGCATATGCAAATACAAGTATGTGAATTTATATACAAATGCGCATATAAATACATATACATACATATATACGCTCACTTAAGTAGGAGAGAGCAAGATGTCGAACGTTGCCGTTCGTTTGCTTTGTTCGTTCCGCGCTTTCGCTTGCAGTTCATTCAAGGTAACGCAATGAGCAAGGTAACGACAAATAAGCAAGGTAACACTAATGAGCAAGGAAACGACACATTTTTTCGTGCGTGCAGCCTGTTAAATTGAATTATAAGACGTTATCACGTCAAAATCCCTGCAATAAAAAGTACCTCCAATCTGATCACCCGTTGTTTGTACAATTCGTATTGAAAAACTGCCCGAAATTTGTGACACAGTAGACATGTATGTTTTTCACGAAGCTCAAATGACTAACAATTTTGAAATAATTTTCTAATGATCCTTGCTTTGAAGTCTGTCTTCATTTTGTACATGGCCATATAATTTTTGTTTCACAACTAATTAACAAAGAGTGAGTTTCAAAAAATATGCATGACTTGCTCTTTAATAATAAAATAGCTCAATTCTAAGATCAGTCAAAGTAAATATGAATATTTTTGCCGTTAAAAAAATTGTAAATCAGTTACATGAACCAAGATTAATCTCGTTAAAAATCAAATGAAAGTATAATATATGTAGCTGATTTCTATAAAGTTTGCTTTAATTATTCAAGTTAATGGGACACTGCCTTCGAAGAAAGGCCATACCTTGTTGAGATGAAGTATAAACCAATTTGAGGAAGGAACTAAATATTGATGACAGTGTTGTATTTGATGAAATAAATGGTTGACATTCAGAAACTAGGTGAAGATTTATGGGAGAATGACATGGCTTTTGTAAATGTAGCAAAAGTCTTTTATACTACTGTGGGAAAAAAGTAAGGTGAATTTATTTGTCAAACTTCGCGGGATTAAAATTGCGCTCTAGTTATTTTTTTCATGAGTTGGCAGTACTGTTAATAACATCTGGGCCAACTTTGATGTGAATGCCATTATCAGTAATATATTTACGCTTGTGTTTACCAAACGACCAAGAGTGCATTTTTCGATTTTTACAATGTCTGATTTGATTGAGCAAAGAAGTGTTGATGACTTGGAGCGCTCCGGACGACCATCGACGTCAACAGATGACCAGCACGTCAATAAAGTGAAGGAGTTAGTGCTCAAAAATCGTCGGTTGACTGTTAAAGACCTTACTGATATGATCGGAATATCAGAAGGATCTGTGAAAACCATTTTGAAAGACCATTTGGGCCTACGAAAGGTCAAATCTCGTTTTGTACCGAAAACTCTCAATTTCGTGGAAAAAAGTCGTCGCGTAGATGTGTGTGAAACAATGCTTTCAGACTATCAGGATATGCTCAAATGCATCATTACGGGAGATGAGACTTGGATTTATGCTTACGACCCTGAAACAACCGACCAATCAGGCGAATATCGTGCTAAAGGCTAAAGGTCATGATGACAGTTTTTTTCGATTTTCGTGGTGTGGTGCACTATGAATTCCTTCCACCTGGCCAAACTGTTAATAAGGAATATTATTTGAGCGTTATGCGTCGTTTACGTGAAGCAATTCGTCTAAAAAGACCAGAATTATGGGTCAACAACTCTTGGTTTTTGCATCGCGATAATGCACCGTCTCACACTGCACTCGTTCTTCGTGACCATTTCGCCAAAAATTCCACGCATATCGTTCCGCAACCACCGTATTCGCCTGATTTGGCTCCGTGTGACTTCTGGCTATTCCCAAAACTCAAGAGACCACTCCGGGGAACGCGTTTCGAGTCGATTGAGGAGATAAAAGCTGAATCGAAGAAGGTGCTGATGGCTATACCGGAAATGGACTATTTGGCATGTTTCGGGGATTGGAAAAATCGTTGTCATAAGTGTATTTCATCGAGAGGGGATTATTTTGAAGGGGATGAAATTGATTTACAAGAATAAATAAAGATTTTTCATTTTACAACCAAATTCATCTTACTTTTTGCCCATAGTAGTATCAGTCTTTGCTTACCAGAGTCAAATGTCCAACAGAAAGCGCTTTACCTGTTCTTAATAATGTTTGAGTGCAAGAAAAGGCGAAGATGAATATAGATACAGTAAAACATATTCCAATAACAAAATGTGAATATTGTCTCCCTTGGTTAGAGTTTAAAGAGTACTTAAAAGAAAGTCATAATCTTGCGAAACTTTCTGTTAAAAAATACTCAAATAACTAGAGTTGATCCTTTCAAAAGGTTATTAGGTGCCACTTTACTTTGCTTTATTGATCTACATTTATTCTAACAGGAATTTGAATTCAATATATGTATGTACATATAAACTGAATATTTAAGAGAGAGATATTTATTGCCATGCTGAGAATGCTGTTAAAATATATTCAGCCAAAATAATGCAATACCTCCGATATGTAGAGTGGGCGGCTGATGAGTAGGAACTCTTGAGTAAGGAGTACCTAACAGTTTGACTCACGGCGATATCAGACGGGAATAAGTCGGTACTAACAAATTGGATTCAAATTCAAATTTTCTTTGAAAAGCGGAGGAGTTGAGACTATAGATAACATAAAACCTTCATATGTAAAAAGAATAGGACGCAGAAACCAATAGTGGTCAATAGACACAAACGCGGGACAGATGGATACATAAGAAGGCGAACCAATAGCACGAAGCTGCTTACAAATATGGTGGACTCAGGCGTGGGTGAATAGGACTGGTCCACTTCATGGACGCAATATTTTTGTAAAAAATGTTATAAAATTCTTTTACTTGAACTTTAAAAACACTTGTAGTTAGCATATTTGTGTATTTGCTCTGTATTTCAACGTAACCCATGACCCAACTATAAAGTACATTTGCTGACACTAGAAGGTTGTTGTACAGCTATGAATTTAAAGAAAAACCAAAACGATAATTCAAATCCTAGGTACTTTATGGATCACTTTGTGGTACTAATAATTCAAAGGCTCGAAATGAATTATTGAACTTTTTTCTTCTGCTTCAACTTAACCTGAAAATCTTGTCCCTTGCTTTCATTTAAATTGTGTTTATTGTTTATAAAAGCCTTGTAAACTAAAATAATACCTCAAATGCGCCATCTATACAAAAACTTGCGGTACAACGGCACGTATACGTGATATATTTGTGAGTTGTAGCCAATGCGCGGTCGAATACTTGAATTGCTGTAGGGCTGAAGGCCAGTCAAATAGTGAGGGTGACAGGTGAAATCCTCAGGTGGGCATTCAGGCGGACAGATGGAATTGAAACATCAACATTTCCGGTCAATGAGTTTCAATGAAACCGCGCAAGGGCCACAAACGCGTATACAACTATGTAGTATATATATGTAAAGTATACATATATATGTGCACAAGTATATATAGCATACGCTTAATTACGTATATATAGCAGACTGAATATGTATGTAAGTTTACATTATCCGCCCCCTTATACGCTGATGCTGCGGAGACAAACACGTTGCCTGTGCGTGTAGTACGCGTAGTAGTTAAGATTACAAAAATAAAATCAATTTTTACCTACAAACTTAATTTGTATTGCTAGCGGCTGTAACTCATACAATACGTACCACATATATGTATGTGTGCGTATATTGTAAATTGCACTTTTATCATTGCGGCCATTGCAACATTTCGCGGTATTGCTGCGTTTGTTTTTTGCGGATTGTGCTGACACACCGTGACGGTTGCACGTATCAACGACTCAATTGCGTTTACATTCAATTGTGTATACCTATGCAAGTGCTTGCTTACATACTTATTATACATAAAAGAGTATGAACACATACATACACAAAACCAATAAACCAAATGTTCCGATTTGATCGAAAAGACGATATTTATAGTAAAAATTGAAAAAGTGCTTTTTCTATTAGGTGCGCAACTAAGTTCTTGCTGTCGTTTTTTTGATGAAAATACAACTACGAGTGAATCATTGAAAGTACTGCCCATCACTGGCTACTACTTTTTCCCATCTTTATGGTAGATCTCGTATATCGTCGCGATAAAACTGTTCATATTGTGAGGCTATCCACGGATCATGGACCACGGATCATGGATCCACGGACCATTTTTTGTGTCTTCATATGAATGGTACAGCTGATCAGCTAGACCATGTGCCATCGATAGGAACATGTGATAATCGGATGGCGCAATATCTGGAAAGTATGGCGGGTGGAGTACAATTTCCCACCTCAGTGTTCCCAGGTAGGTTTTAACGGGTTCGGCAACGTGAGGCCGAGCGTTGTCATGCTGTAGAATCACTTTTTCATGCCTCTCCGCGTATTGCGGCCGCTTCTCGCGCAGTGCTCGGCTCAATCGCATCAATTGAAGTCGAAACCGATCCCCAGTGATGGTTTCGCTTGGTTTTAACAGTTCATAATAAATAACACCAACTTGGTCCCACGAAATACGTAGCATAACCTTCGCAGCGTGAATATTCGGCGAAGGCGACGATGTAGAAGCATGACCGGGCAGTCCATATGACTTTTTTCTTTGGATTGCTATAATGAATCCATTTTTCATCACTCGTCACGATATATATATATATATATGTTGAATGACGTTTTTTCGCCTATGAAAAACTGCTCCAGAGGCAAAAAAGGAAGGGATTTCTGCATCGCATCGTGACGGGTGGAACAACATCACGACGCACACCACAAATAGGAGCAGGAGCTCGGCCAAACACCCAAAAAGGGTGTACGCGCTAATTATATATATATATATATATATATATATATAAGTTTGAATACTATTTTATTTTAAGCTTTTATATGAATTTCTTTCAGATATTCGAAGTAATTTATTAATCAGCCTATTTCTTTTAACTTCTGCAAAATTTTTTGTATGCGGTTTTAAGTTAATTTTAAATCGTTATTTTGGTCGTATGCGATTTTAGAAAATGCCGGAACGTATCCCTCCTTTTTCAAGGCAATTAAAGTCCTTTTTAATGCGTATTTTTTATATGCGCTTTTCTGTAGATCGTATCCACGGCATAAAATGAGACCTTACAGTACTTGGAAAAAGAAACTTTCTTAAAATGCAAATGAAAAAGAAAAAAATAAATACTTTTGTAATTACTTCTAACAATTGTATCCGGACGGTACTCCTCCTGAACTTAAGAGCCCCATATGGCGCTCGCAACAGATAAGTAGAATTGCCAAAGTATGGCTATTTGAGGCCAGCATGAAGTCGGTCCTCTTTACGCCTGTGAAACGTGGAACTTGTTGCAAAAAGATGCTCAAGCACTTCAAAGCTTTGTAAACCGCTGTTTGCCTAAAATCATGAACGTATTCTGACCAAATACAATTGAAAATACCGAGCTCTGGCAAGCCACAAAGCAAAAAACGATTGAAATTGAAATCACTAAACGCAAGTGGAACTGGCTTTGCTATTCCTTACGCAGATCAAACAGTGACATCACCAACCGCCGCAGAGCAAGACCGTCAAATACATGGATGAGAGAGATGGAGGGAGAAAACGAATAAAACATGGAACGAAATTAAACTACTGGCTCAAAATCGGGACCAGTGGAAACAATTTGCTGAGGTCCTATGTTCGATATAGGAATAAAAGGATCAAATATATAATTCAAAAGGTAATGAATTTGTTTGCTGTGGTTTCATTCAAAAAAACCATTACGACCCAGGATGGAATTCAATAGAAATCTTATTTACAAATCGTGGAAAAATCAAGTTTTGAACTCACTCTGAAATCCTTATAACTTCAACAACGAAGTCACAATTTTACAATTCGGAAGGTTTCTTTGAAAAGATGTTGCGAATTATGTCAAATTTCCGTTACTTTGGTTCGGTGGGTATACTTAAATACTCACACTTGTAAACAGGCAAGTATATGCAAGCTTTTGTTTTTATAAAATTTATTGGAAATATTCATATGTATAAGTATGTGATGTGTGTTTGCAACAGAATTGTGGCAAACGCAACTTGATACATGCAAATCATGGCCTTTTAATGAGAGGCATTTACAACAAATATGCACACAAATGCAAGTCTGGGCACACACACACACACACACATCCATTAAGGTTTTACAAAATGGAAATAAGCAATTTTAAGTAAAAATTTGCAAAATAAAAAATCAATTGAAAGAAAATGAAATCAAATTTGATTTCGTGGGCCTGTCTGCCGACCCGATTGACGTTTTGACCAGTCGAGCATATGTGCGATATTTAAATGAAGTGTGCATATGTACATATAATGAAGCGAAAAGTTAAGAGGCGATTTTAATGTAAATCATACATAAATATGCGCTGTACAGACACACACACACATGCACATATAACTTACGCATACATAGGTATAAAGAAATCTGCTGATAAAATGAGCAAATATGCCGCTGGAAACCCAACGGTCGAACAGTTGGAAACCACAAACGGTTATTTGCATTTGCGTTTCAAGTTGGTTTGGTATCGAAACAATCAAATTTAAATGGTTAAAATTCAATTTAAGTGACATAAATTCAGGTTAATTGCTTACTTTACATTTATGCTCTGAATGGCGAATGAAAACATTTTAAATGAAATGAATCTTTTCAAAAGCTTCATTGTTTATGTACTTAAGCAGAAGACCGAGTAATACTCCAGAAAATAAATTAGTGCAAAAGACCATGCGATTTATTGTAATGCGTGGATTACGAGGGGTGCCTTTTATTTGACAGGATTTGGCAACCCTGGTGTTGCAATCTGGCAACTGACAGCTGTATCGCAAAGTTTGACATTTTTTGTCTTTTACGTACTCAGAACGTTTTGAAATACCAGCGCTATTTGTGTTGTTTACAGTAACTTAAAAGATTCATCTCGGTCCAAAAATGGAATTAAATCGTGAACATTTTCGTGCGATTATTTTTACAACTTTCGACGTGGATCAACTCAGCAACATTGCATGGATGAACTTAATTCATTTTTTGGCGATGAAGCTCCATCAAGGACCAGTGTTTAGCGATGGTATGGTGAATTCAATCGTGGTCGTAGTTTACTCCAAGACGAATTTCGTGAAGGTCGTCCAAAATCAGTTGTTGTTCCGAAAACCATTGATGCTGTGCGCGAACTGATATTGCAAGATCGTCATGTGACCTATCGTGAGATTGAGACAATCTTAGGCATTAGTGGGACCAGCATACATTCAATATTGCATAAACATTTGACTGTCAAAAAAGTTTGTTCGCGTTGGATCCCACACAATTTGTCAATCGCTCAAGAAAAGGCTCGTGTCGATTGGTCGAAGGAAACGCGCAAAAAATACGATCGCGGGGCTTCGAAACACGTCTATGACATCGTGACAGGTGATGAATCATGGGTGTTTCAAGATGAGCCAAATCCAACAAAAGTTGTTCGCGCACGAAGCACTTCCAAGCAAATGGTCGCCTGTTTTTTCGGAAAAACTGGACATGTCGCAACCGTACCACTAGAACAACGCAGAACAGTAAATTCTAAGTGGTACACAACCATTTGTTTGCCAGTTGTCTTCCAAGAAATTAGGAAAACCAATCGCCAAAGACGGATCATTCTTCACCAGGACAATGCGAGCTCTCACACATCGGCTCAAACAACTGCATTTTTGAGCACCCAAAACATCGAATTAATGGGTCATCAGCCGTATAGTCCTGACTTGGCAGCGAATGACTTCTTTTTATTCCCGTACGTAAAAAACAAACTGAGAGGTCAACGTTTTTCGACACCTGAAGAAGCGGTTGCGGCATTCAGAATGCTTGTTTTGGAGGTACCTCATTCAGAGTGGAAAACGTGCTTCGACAATAGGTTCAAACGCATGCAAAAGTGTATAGATCTTGGATGGATCTAGATGGAGAATATTTTGAAAAACAATAAAGTGATTTTCGATGATTAAAATTTGTTTTTGTTCTCTTATCCCGAAATATAAAAGGCACCCCTCGTACCCAAAAATTATGTATACTTTTCTTTTAATAAATTTTAGTTTACAATCTCAAGAGCACGCGACATTTTTTACCATTCTGAGACTTATGTTGTTTCGGTTGCTCCTCTTATGAAAATAAATATAAAAAAGGTTAGTAAAAATATTTTTGTGTCCACAGCAGTATTCAGAGTATTTACTTTCAAACAATAACAACAAAATTAAGAAAAACAAAGGGTTTTAAACAAAGTGAAATTTTTATAAAGCATTTCACTTTTCTATATACTTATGGTGCTCACACTCACTAGTGTATCCGTAGTCCCTTTCCGCTGCCCGTAGGATATACAAAATTGAGCAAAACTTATCCCGAAGAAAACAACTGCGTTCTTTTATTTAGTTACATATTAACAAAATACATCGGCTTGTGTGTGTTTGTTTTTGGTTGTATCGACACAATGCTGGCATTGATATTTTTCCATATACGCTTTTACACATATCCGCGTTATCAGTTACTATTTTTCATTGAATAATATGCCAAAGTCAAAACCATCAATTGCAAATAGTTTATTTATCTATAACTAATATTACTCAACATTGTTTTTAAGTTATTTTAATAAAAATTAAAATTTTTCTAAGTTGATTTTGTAAATGATTTCGAAATATACTGTTTGACAAGATTCTACGGAAACTATCCAAAATCGTACGATAGTATCTACCATACTACGGAACGGAAGAGTGGTGAGAATTCATTTACATGAGGCTCTCATTATTTTCATCGTGTGAGCTGACATGGGCCTGCGTTTACGTTGGTGACTGTGAGCACCCTTACTTGGCATATAAATATGTTGTCATTGACATAAGGGGTTAGGGGTAGTCAGAATTGTAAAAATTTAATTTTTTTTTCATTTTCTTACAAATATTAAAAGAAAGAAAGGCGCCGCGACAAATCCTATAAGTCATCAGCGATCTCAATACTACGTGCTCAACAAAAACAATGGTAAATGGTAAATATACCAAAAGTATAAATTGCGCTACCGGCAAGGTGACTCCTTATGTCCACAACTTTTCAATCTTATTATGAATAAAATTATCTCAGAGATAAGGCAATTAGCTGGATACAAAATGAACAATGCAAATATATCAATTATATTTTACGCAGACGACGCTGCTTTGGTAGCTGATTGCGAAGATAATCTCCAAAGGCTTTTGCATCGCTTTGTTATAACTT
This sequence comes from Anastrepha obliqua, assembly GCF_027943255.1. Lineage (NCBI taxonomy): Eukaryota > Metazoa > Arthropoda > Insecta > Diptera > Tephritidae > Anastrepha > Anastrepha obliqua. Next base: position 83,238,840 of record NC_072895.1, on the reverse strand, counting down.
GCAACAAAGGCAATATGGCAGTTCCAACTGAAAAAACTAAATCTTTAGTCATATCAAAAGAACCTGAAAGATGCAAGTTGGCGATTGACCGTAGAAGTAATGCAATTTAAATATTTTGGTATAGATGTCTCTAGCAATCGAGATATAATAACAGAGGTGCGAGAGCAATGCGCAAACGGTGCACGGATATCACGGTGCCTGCGAGAAATCGTGTGGAAAAACAAGTATATGAAAATGGAAAATAAAACACGAATCTATAAAACAATTGTAAGGCTGATATTGACTTATGGAGCAGAAGCTCGTGCAGAAAACATGAAAACGAAACAACTGCTGCGGACTGCTGAAATGCATGCCCTTAGGATCATAGCTGGGAAAACTAGACTAGAACATATAAGAAACGAGGAGATAAGAACACAGACAGGGGTGACCGATATTGTAAAATTCATAAGAGCCAGAAGACGAGTATGGAAGAAACTGTGACAAGAGCTCCTAGCAATCGGTTGATAAAAATAGCTCGAGATGGGATACCAGAAGGAAGAAGACGACCAGGAAGACCACCAAAACGATGGGCAGAAAGTTGAAAAGTCAAAACAATGATATGAGATTTATGCATCACATTGTGCAGGAATGTAAGTTAACACACAATACATTTTGCTTACCGTACAATCGTACAATAACCTTTTTCCAATTAACTCACTCACCAGTTGCGCAAACCCTCAAGCGGAAGCGTTTACTGTTTCACAATATCGTTTCTGTCAATTCTTTTTGCAATCACTTTTAAAATTCTTACTAATTCAAACTTGGGAAAATAAATAATGTTTACGTGGCGTCTGGCATGAGCAACGCCTTCCTGTAGAATTAAGTTATTCGTAGGTGTAGAATTAAGTAATTTTTGTAAAGAGTTTTGTTTAATTCGGACAGCGAATAAAAGCGGACGCACCGCACTAAGTAAATTGCCGTTTTTCTATTTTCGTTGAGGTTTTCCGCGCAAGGAAACCTAACTTGTACAACAATTTATATGTAATTTCCCTAAATATTACAATGTATTTATGTATCAATGTATATGTGTTAACTTTAATGTATAAATATGTATGCATCCTAATTGTTGTGTAAAGAAAAACAGGCAATCCTATAATAAAAGATAAAGATGAAGAAGAAGCATTTTCTTAAAGTATAATATCTTCAAAATATTGTGTGAAAATTTTAAGTGAGTCCGACAAATACTTTCGAGTTACTCAACAATTAACAGATGGCGCTCGGGCGCTCCGGAGCAAGTAGCAAAATGCGTTTTTCTCACAACTGTGAACTGGTGATCTCTTCTTCTTAATTGGCGCTATAACCGCTTACGCGATTTTGGCCGAGTTTAACAAAGCGCGCCAGTCGTTTCTTTCTCGTGCTAACCGGCGCCAGTTGGACACACCAAGTGAAGCCAAGTCCTTCTCCACCTGATCTTTCCAACGCAGTGGAGGCCGCCCTCTTCCTCTGCTACCACCAGCTGGTACCGCATCGAATACTTTCAAAGCCGGAGCGTTTGTATCCATTCGGACGACATGACCCAGCCAACGAAGCCGCTGCCAACGTGCAAAGGTCCAAAAATCTTACGCAGAATCTTTCTCTCGAACACTCCAAGCGTCGCTTTATCGGATGTTGTCATCGTCCAAGCTTCTGCGCCATACGTTAGGACGGGCATGATGAGAGTCTTGTAGAGTGTTAGTTTTGTTCGTCGAGAGAGGACTTTACTACTCAGTTGCCTACTTAGTCCAAAGTAGCACTTGTTGGCTAGAGAGATTCTACGTTGGATTTCAAGGCTGACATTGTTATCGGTGTTAATGCTGGTTCCTAAATACACGAAGTCTTTTACAACCTCGAGATTATAACTGTCTACAGTGACGTGGGTGCCGATACGCGAGTGCGCCGACTGTTTGTTTGAAGACAGGAGGTACTTCGTTTTGTCCTCGTTCACTACCAAACCCATTCGCTTTGCCTCTTTATCCAGTTTGGAGAAGGCAGAACTAACAGCGCGGTTGTTAAGGCCGATAATGTCAATATCATCGGCATACGCCAGCAATTGTACGCTCTTATAAAAAATTGTGCCTGAGCGATTAAGTTCTGCGGCTCGTACGATGCTCTCCAACATCAGGTTAAAGAAGTCACACGACAGCGAGTCACCCTGTCTGAAACCTCGTTTGGTATCAAACGGCTCGGAGAGGTCCTTCCCAATTCTGACGGCGCTACTGGTGTTGAGCAACGTCATCTTACATAGCCGTATTAGTTTTGCGGGGATACCAAATTCAGACATAGCGGCATACAGGTAACTCCTTTCCGTACTGTCGAATGCAGCTTTGAAATCGACGAAAAGGTGGTGTGTGTCGATTCTCCTTTCATGGGTCTTTTCCAAGATTTGGCGTATTGAGAATATTTGGTCGATGGTAGACTTTCCAAGTCTGAAGCCACACTGATAAGGTCCAATCAGTTGGTTGACGGTGGGCTTCAGCCTTTCACACAATACGCTCGCTAGAACCTTATAGGCGATATTTAGAAGACTAATCCCGCGGTAATTGGCACAAATTGCAGGATCGCCCTTCTTATGGATTGGGCAGAGCACACTTAAATTCCAATCGGCAGGCATGCTTTCATCCGACCATATTTTGCATAGAAACTGATGCATGCACCTTACCAGCTCCTCGCCGCCATGTTTGAATAGCTCACCCGGTAGTCCGTCGGCGCCCGCGGCTTTGTTGTTTTTTAGCCGCATTATCGCTATTCTCACCTCGTCGTGATCGGGTAGCGGAACGACAATTCCGTCGTCAACGATTGGGGTATCGGGATCTTCACTTTCTCGGTGACATGCCACTTTCTCTGGTGATCACTGTGGCTTAAAAAGCACTTTCTTTCCTGATCGAAAGTTTTTTTCAAAAATTTCAATTTTTTCTTAACAATTAATTGTCGATTTTTTTTATTATTAATTTGAAAAAAAGCTTCAATCAGGCACAAGCTTATCTATTAATAAAACAAATTTTTCTTGACCGATTAATTTTAGATGAATTTCCAAGAACTTGTGATGATCACCGCAAGGGACTTCTGGAGAAACGGGCTCAACACAAACAGCTATAACTTTTACAATTATTACTTTGTTTTTTTGAAATTTTACTAAAGTGAAGTCGAAATATGATGTATTAATGCTATGCTTTTATTTTTTGTAAAATAAAGCAATCGACTAGCAAAAAAAATTATGAGAAATCAACATTGCGACATATAGCAAAAAAGCTCTAACCGCTTCGGAATAGTATCAAAGCGCTTCCATTTGTGGAGCCAAAATTGAAACCATTGTCAGGAGTTAGAGGAAGACTATTGTGAAGGTCAATTATAAGGGTGCATATGGTAATTGAGGACAACTTGAAAGTAAAACTTATAAGCCTTTATTTTGAGCAAAATTTAATAAAACTTAACGAAATTTTTTCAGAACAATAACTTATTACATATCTAAAAAATCATTCAAAAATATTTCCATTAGTTACAATTACCTCCTGGATCCGAGTCCGAAAACGATTGCGTGCCTGAATCAAATTATCCTTATTCTTATTGACCCTACCAGTACTAATTGCAGCTTTAAGCGAAGAAATGGTGTCAAGAAGATGCTTATTGATTTCTTGCTCAACTACGCCCCATGCATAGTAACCCAGGGGATTGGAGCTGGGTAGTTAGGCAGCCGTAAATTCCATGCTGTGTTGTAAAGAAAATTTTAAACCATCCAATCTTGTGCCGCATTGGCTTTGTGTTAAGGATTATAGTCTTGCTGAAGAATGTATGGGCTACCTCCGCGTACACTATCAATCCAAGGTTTCACTACTGTTTCTAGGACCTCGATATATGCTCCAGAATTCACGCGAAATCATTGGGTAAAGAAGTGTGTTGGCATGACATGTCCTCTGTTATAGTGGCTGACAATTTCATATGTACCTATGACGACAGGAACCTCCACAGGCTTGAGACGTAACCATCTGTAATTTTTGCCGTTGGTCTTTTGGTTTTGGTCAGAACTTTTTTCGTTAGGAAAAAAAATATGACATCTCAGATTCTTCAATGTTCAGAAACATGGAGCTCAGTCGCAAAGACCCTCATTATATTCAGGGCTTCTTCTCAATGAACGCTTGCATTGTTGTTGAATAAATCTTGCCGATCGGACAGTGTCAAAATGTTCCTCGTGGTTTTTGTGTTTTGCAATAGATTCTACATCGCCGCCTGATGATTCCAATTCAGGGCGAGACTTATGAATGAATGAACGGGAGCATTTAAGGAAATTGTAAACGTTGAAATTTGCACATAGAGCGACATTACCTGCATGCCTTCTCATTCCTTGAGTTAATTTGTAGAGCTCCATGTGTTCTCTGAAGAAGAGAAAACTGACGGCTTCGGGAAGTCATACCAATATCTATGTATGCCCTCAAATACCTTATATATATATATATTATATATTATATATATATATATTTGACGCGTGCAGCCATTTTAGGTGTTTGGCCGAGATCCTCCATCTATTTGTGGCGTGCTGTTGTTCTACAGTGAAGGGAACTACAGTTTCAAGCCGACTCCAAACGGCAGACATTTTTTATGAGGATCTTTTTCATGGCAGAAACACACTCGGAGGTTTGCTATTGCCTGCCGAGGGGCGACCGCTATTAGAAAAAACTTTTTTGTAATTTTGGTGTTTGACCGAGACTCGAATCTACGTTCTCTCTAAATTCCGAATGGTATTCACGCACTAACCCATTCGGCTACGGCGGCCTTAAACACCTTAGGCCTCCTGTAAAATGTTGCTTATGTTTATTGGCAATTCCCCAAAATTTATCTCCCATACCTCGTATAGCTTTCGGCGCGTGTGGCAAAAGAAAGTTTTTTTAATTTTATAATCGGTCGTAATTCAATGTTTTTCTATACATTATTGCAAACTACTCTGAAGTAAACATTTTTTAATTACATAAATAAAGTATAATAAAAGCAAAGGCTAATTTATAAATCAAATGTTTGAATGTATGTGTGTGTGCATATTTTGCAAGGACTCGCCCACAGCTTTTGGCACAGGCACACGAGGTGTGCTTGTGTGTGCCTAAGTATGAATGTGTATGCGTGACAACACATTTTCATATTTTGTGTGTTTTTGCGATTTTTGCACGCAACTCCAATAAATTTGACAAACTTGCGGCAATAAAATCGCAATGGCACCAACAGTAACATCACCAGCAACATTACTAAACCATTTTTTGCACGCTTCTATTTATGTTTATTTGCTTTGGTTCCATGTTTAGTACCGACGATGTACGCATGCTTGTACTCGCTGTATTTAGTGCCTAACGAATGGGGTGAATAGTGCGCTGTAAAAGCTAAGTCAGCGGAAAAGTCAAATAAAAATATTGTATGGAGCTGCGAAACAATAAAAATATACTTAACAGGAAGGATGAGCCGTACGGGCCTTTTGTTGTTCTTTTTCGTTTTTGCTAGTGGATTCGGCGAACTACATACTTGCATACACACTTCAAGTACGCAATAAGGGGAAAGGGTGTAAAAATAAGTAAACATAAAATATTAAAAGCGTTTAGGAAATTGTGTGATGATAACAGTAACGCAATCGCTTTTTATTACAATAGTTTTTTTTTTTGGTTTTTTTTAGTTGGCTTTTTTAGGATTTCACTTTTGGGTAGCTCAGCATTTGTATGTTGTTAGTCATAAAAATTGCAATAACAAAAACAATAAGCGAATAACTTTGGAAACAGAAAGAGTGGCAAATATTTGGGGTAAAACTATCAACAGTGGCTCAAACGCGTAATCGTACATGCGCACTATTCAAGAAGGAATTTCAGAACTTTAAACTGCTTTCCAAAAAAATTATACACAGTGTAACTTCTCCTAATGGATACCTTTATTAGCCGGACACCTCTCCTGAGTGGACATTTTTTTCCTTGGTGAACCATTGCTTCTCTCAAAACCTTGCGCCATCTGTCTCTATCTAAGGCTACCTCCTTCTACCGCCGCATGTTTAGCTTTTAGCCTCGAGCCATCTCTTTCTGGGGCGTTCTCTTCTTCGGCCTCCAACAGGGCGTAAGTCAACTGCCTTTCGAGTTGCTTTCTCATTGGAAATCCTAAACACGTTTCCGAGCCATCTTGCCCTCTGAGACTTTACGAATTCTATCATATTTCGTTTTATGCTAATAGTTCCAGCTCATGATTATATCTAATTCGATAGGTACTGTCTTGCAGTCTGACAGGTCCATATATTTTTCGCAATATTTTTCTTTCAAATACCATTTGCTGATTAATGTCAGTAGCTTTTAGCGTCCATAGTTGCCAACCATAGGTAAGTATGGCGTAGTCCAAGGTTTTGTAAATCCTGAACTTTTGGTCGCCAGATAATAATTTAGACATAAGCAGCTTTAAATTAGAAAAGTAAGGCTTTTTGCTGGAAAACCTCTATCATTTATTGTCAATGATGCATCTTTTTTGGCTGATATTTTGATACCCAGATAGGGATATTCTTCTACACTTTCGAATGCCCAGTCTCCGATGAGCAGGTCATCAGGCCTCAAGCCGGAGCTGCATCGGACCATAAACTTCGTTTTCTCTGTGTTAATACCTAGCCCAGTGTTTCGTATTATTTTTTCTAGTTTTATAAACGTTTTTTTAGTTTCACTTCTGCTTTTCGCCATAATAAGTCTATCATCTGCATCAAAGCTGGAACGGCTTGTTGTATATAGTCCCATTTAAATTTATTGCGGTTGTTGCGGCGTGTAGAATTAGGTTGAATATCAATGTTGGTGAAGCGTGTTCCAGTTGAACTCCCAATATAATGGGAAATTACTCTGAACAGTCTCCTTGCCGTGGTATTTGTTAACGTCATAATAGGAAGCTGAATTAGCTTTAGCGGGATGCCTATAGAATAAGCTTCTCGAAAGTTTGTGTCGCTATGAAACCTTGATCATTTGGAGACCAGTTGGCTCTGAAACCTGCTTTGTAAATTGGGAGTTCGTTCATATTAATATTTGCATATTTTTTCATAAAGTAAGTTTAATATAAGTTTTAAATATTTTATACGTAGCGTTTAATATCGAGATACGACGATAACTACAGCAGTTCGCTTTATCCCCGTTTTTGTGAATGGCCATTATCGGGCTTGATAACCACTTCATAGGCGTATCATTATTTCGCCATATCTTTACCATCAGGCTGTGTAGTTGTACATGCAGTTCTGCTCCGCTGTATTCCAAGAACTCAGGAGCCATACCATCAGCATCACTGCCTTTGTGGCTTTTAAGATTAGCATTTGCAGTTTTTGTTTCCGCAAAATTAGAGTCACTTATTTGTAGTTTTTGACTCACGTTTTCCTCATTTTGCATGTTTAAAGTTTCATTGAAATGTTCTTTCCAGCGCTGCAAAATGCCTTGTTTGTCGCTTCTCTATTCCCTATTTTTGTCCTCGCAGTGATGAGTTCTTGGATAGAAGGGTTAAGTTTGTTGTTTGATGGCTTGGTACATTTTTCGCACGTTTTGTGCAGGTCTAGGAACCAGCATTAACACCGATAATAATGTCAACCTTGAGATCCAACGTAGAATCTCTCTTGCCAACAAGTGCTAGTTTGAACTAAGTAGGTAATCAAATAGCAAAGCCTACTTTCGACGTAACGTATGGCGCAGAAACTTGGACGATGACAACATCCGATAAGGCGCTCCTTGAGAGAACGGTTCTGCTGAAGATTTTTGGACCTTTGCACGTTGGTCACGGTGAGTATCGTAGGCGATTGAACAATGAGCTGCATGAGCTTTACGACGACATTGACATATCGAAGCGAATAAAAATCCAGCGGCTACTCTGGCTGGGTCATGCCACCTGGATGGATATAAACACTCCGATTCTGAAAGTATTCGAAAGTATTGGTAGTAGCAGAGGAAGAGGAAGATCTCAGATAGAAAAAGACTTGGCTTCACTTGGTTTGTGCAATTGCCGCCGGTTAGCACGACTGGGCTTTGTTAAACTCGGTCAAAATTGCATAGGCGGTTATCGTGCCAATCAAGAAGAAGAAGAAATATAATATAATTTCGTTATAAGTGATTAATTTGAGTAGACTATAAATAAAATAAAAACATGATTTCTTCCAAATAAAATTAGCTTAGCGCTTCGAATTTTGTTTGAAAGTTGAACGCTGAGTATGTACGATTACGCGTTTGAGCCACTGTACTTACTTATATATGAGAGAGGGTTGTACCTAGAAGAAGTGAAACAAATAATGAAAAGAATATAGTATAACACATAAATAAGTTGTGAACGGGCATGAGTATGCTTCTATGGATAATGCGTGACAAGTCTGGAGCGCCTGAAAGTAGATTTAACCAGAAGCCCCTTTGTAAGTTTTGAGTGAGGCGCACAAAGGATGTTATATTATAAAGAAAGGGGATTAAAAGGCATAAAGAGCTAACTCTATTTTTTTTCTCACTTAGTTTTTTTCCACTGCACGCAACAACTGGAACTCTAAGCGCTCGCTGGCCAAGTTCGTTTTTTAATATTTGTTCAACATAGCCGTCCAACATTGCTGCTGCTTTCCTTTTTTTTCTTTATTCTACTAACAGTGTACAAAGTGGTTTGTTTACAAGCTAAAATGAGTGGGTCACAAGAGCTGGCACGAAAAAAATTTTAACAGAGGTAGGAAAGGCAGGAAGTTCTATAAGGGTCAGAAGCGTGTCTGCTTTTAGCTAACCATAGCCGGATATAGAAGTATGTGTGTAGTAGGCGAGTGTGTGTGTATATGTATGTATGTATAGTGTGAAATTTGTTCATATTTTTATTGCTGTTCAAAACTCATATCCTGCACGAATAGAGGCAGGCGTGTAGGAGAAAGCCTCGTACCAGCTGTCCGTCAGCCAGTTCCAGTCGTGTTAGTTGGTTTGCAGTTTTTTTTTTTTGTTTTTTTTTTGCACTTTTCTGCTTTCTTCACTCAATATACGAGCAAAATTTTTTTTTCGGTTTTTTTTTTATTTTTTTAACCAATTCACAAACATGTGCCACCAAAGGCCGGCATTCAGTAGAACAAAACATGGCATACATTTGTTGTTGTTACTGTTGTTCATGTTGTCTTTGGCATCGTCCACCTATTGCTTAGAAAGTCATCATTTTATCTCGACGCCACTTGACTCTGCCTTCCCGTTCTCTTGAAAGGATAAGGCACTAAATTTCTGTTCTATGCAACAACAAAAATGGACGCATTGTGCGTAAATAATTGTAAGGCTGCAGGCGGCAGGAATAAATTGGTGTGAAAGCTCTAGACGGGAAAGGCTGGCGCAGGAGTAGGGGAGAACAAAGCGCACAAGCAATAAATCGAGTACGGTTGTTGGCTGCAAAACTACAATTGAAAACAAGCGAAAAATAACGAGAACGAAACAAAAAATGTACATTTTTTGAACATAAAAATTAACTTGTTTTCACACTCGTTAAATATTTTACACGCACTTATGAGCATACGCTGCAACACACACACGCAAATACATACATGCATACGGCAATACACATACACATATTTACAGCTAAAAAGTCACATGGAGAACAGGGGCAGTGGCTTACCAATCGCACTGTGGGACAAGAGCGGCATAAATGAAGTTGCTGAACATTTTCAAAATGAAAACTAATTTAAATAATTTATAATGAACTCTTCCTTTATACCAATATTGCATGAATTAATAAAAAATATTCTATTAGGAGTATTTTGGCAAATAATTAAAATAATTAATATTTTAGGAAAAAACATACGGTCTTTATTAGAAGTGATAATTTTTCATTTCAGGTTTTATTTCATATTATTATACTTAAAAAAGCAGAAAAATTGGCGGATAAATAATTTATTGAAAGAGTCAGTTTTTTCTTGGTTCTCACATATAATTAGTACTCTTGTTGAAATTCAATGATTTATTAATGAGATTTAACTTAAGTGCTTTAGGATTTGCAATATTTTTTGTTTTTCCGTCTTTAGCAAAACAGAATAAATTTTTTGGTTGTATAGCACTTGAACATACTTATAACTGCAGTCGTTGGAAAGCAAATGGCATATATGTGGGAATGATGGGAATGCACGGAATAAGCACATCTTCTCCTTTAAATTTTCCATTAACCTTAGATGCCTAAGGAAGTCAAGCTTATCAATTTCAATTAGAAAAACAATTATGTGCATTAGGGCGGATCGATTTAAAAATCGCTCATTGCTCTGTGTATCGTATTCTAGGGATCAAAATAAGAAATATTGCCGAAGGAACCATACCTCTAAAACGAATTCTGATGTCCCTCAATTTGGGTCGAACTTTTGTGGGGAGGCAAAAAAATCGCATGGTGTTCCAGCTCCAAAACATTCGGCTACGGCCTTTCTATAAAATAAGTTGATATTGAAAATGGCCGAAATCCGTCCGCGCTCATCTCCCACCATTAACCGAGCTCACCTCCCGTATAAAGATAGTTTTCGAAAACGAAGCAAATGCACCTCTGTTACAAATAAATCAAAATTACTCAAATGTAGCAAAAATTATAAAGCCAAAACAAATTCCAGAGACAAATTTTCACAAATGTGCCACTTTTGGTAATTGCGTGTATTTCAATAATAACTTAATAAAGCTCGTCTGGCGGCCGCCCTAGCCGAATGGGTTGGTGCGTGACTACCATTCGGAATTCACAAAGAGAACGCAGAACAACGTTCGAGTCTCGGGGAAAAACTAAAATTAAGAAAAAGTGTTTTCTAATAGCCGTCGCCCCTCGGCAGCCAATGGCAAATCTCCGAGTGTATTTCTGCCATGAAAAATGTCTTCATTAAAATATATGCAGTTCGGAGTCGGCTTGAAACTGCAGGTCTCTCCATTTGTGGAATAACATCAAGACGCACGCCACAAATAGGAGGAGGAGCTCGGCCAAACACCCAAAAAGGATGTACGCGCCAATTATATACCTATATATATAAAGCTCGTCCAAACTTGGTGTACGTATTACTCCTCACCTCATTCAAATCCGACATAAGTATTATTGAATTCGGATGAAACCACGCCAAGTTCTTATATGTTAAGATTAAACTATGGTCCATCCTTCTGATGGTAGAAACTATGTCTTTCCTTGTTTATTAGTTTGTTTATTATCCCAGATTTTTCCGTTCTCGATACTTGCGAGAATTATTTTCCTAGGCCATCTCTGATTATATGAAATGATGTATAAAACTTAACAATTTTCGAGATTACGATGTTTCACTAAATGTTTCCTATTTCACATCATTAAAAACATTTGTGTATGGAAACTATTCTGCAAATTATTTACAAAACAAGTTCATATGATTTTTGGCTATTCATTGAGGGCCAGAAATGACCTAAATCAACTATTAACAACCTAAATCAACTGTTTGCATCCACTTCTGAGTGGTAAAATTGCTTTGAAAATTGGTACAAGCGAATGCAGAAGTGTTTGTAATTATAAGTAAAACAGAGGCTTTTGCCAAACATCTCTATCAAACTTTTCAGCCAAATCTTCCAATTATCGCCAATGACGATGCGGAGTTCACAAATTTTTTTGAATCCCCATGCCAAATGGATTTTCCGATCAGCCGGATATCAAATAGTGGAGTATCTGAAGAAATACTTAGACTAAATAACTGCAAGGCTCCTGGATATGCATTGATAGTAAAGTAGTTAAAGCTCTACCTGAGAAAGCTATTTAATTCCTGACAATAATCTACAATGCCATTCTCAATGTAAATCACTACCCAACACAATGGAAATGTGCTGTTGTTGTTATGGTGCCAAAACCAAATAAACCCGAAAACTTTCTTAAGTCTTACCGCCCCATTAGTTTGCTTGTAACGTTCTCGAAAATATTCGAACGAATATTTTTGAAGAGAATGTTACCAGTAGTTGGGGAGCACAACATCATTCCCGAACATCAGTTTGGGTTCAGGGCAAGACATGGCACACCAAAACAATGCCATAGAGTTGTAAATGTAATAAGGGATGCGCTAGAAAGGAAGCAATACTGTTCTGCATCTTTTTTAGATGTTCAACATGCATTCGACAGAGTATGGCATTGGGACTTCTATACAAAATTAAAAAACTTCTGCCAGCACATTTCTATTTGATCCCTAAATCCTATCTGAGTGAAAGGCACTTTTATATTAGACACCGAGATGCGTCTTCAGAAATATACAATATTAGCGCTGGTGTGCCCCAGTGTAGTGTGTTGGGCTCCGTCCTATACACAATATTTACTTCCGACATGCCAATAACAGAAGAAGTGGAAGTGGCTACTTACGTTGACGATACAGCCTTCACAGCTTCTAGCGATTCACCTGCAAGAGCATCCACTTTGCTGCAAAACCAACTAAATGTTTTAGAAATTTGGCTGGATAAATGGAGGATCAAAGTTAACTCCGACAAGTCTACCCATGTCACCTTTACGTTAAGAAAAGATAACTGCCCTAGAATATTTTTAAATAATGCTGTAATACCAATGAATACCAAGGTGACATATTTAGGAATGCATTTAGATCGACGCCTTACTTGGAAATCCCATATTAAGGCCAAACAAGAGCAGCTTAAAAATAAAACCAAGCGAATGCACTGGCTGCTTGGTCGCAAAGCTCAGCTTAGTTTAGAAAACAAAATAATACTACATAAAGCTATTTTAAAGCCTGTATGGACCTACGGTATACAGCTTTGGGGAACTGCTAGCAAATCGAATATAGAAATCCTGCAACGCTACCAATCAAAAACTTTGCGTGCTATTGTTAATGCCCCTTAGTTTGTCACAAATGAAGCAATACACAAGAACTTAGATATCCCATTTGTAAAGAGTGAAATTCCAAACTTTTCTAACAGATATCTTGCACGGCTGTCAAACCATGTAAATACGAATGCTATATGCTTATTAGACTCAATTAATGAAACAATATGACTGAAGCGTAATCATATCTTAGACTTGCCATTTCTCTAATTTTGCTGAATTAAATTATTTATTCAACACTAAATAAAAAACAAAATACATAAGTTCCTATATGGAGATAAGCAACTCATTAGTACAAATGAAATTTAATACATTTAGGATATAAGATTTGAACAAATATCGTAATTTTATATGTAGTTTTGCATTTGTGCAAATACTACCGCTGCTATTAGATTATAAGACCTAATTTGCTGAATATCATTGGATTAAGATAGATTGCAAATAAAATATTTACACAAAAAAAAAAAACAATTAAGCCATTTTCATTATTATTTTATTCTTCTATTCTTCTTATGTTTTGAATTATTGGATGCAAAAGGCAAGAGGAAGCCCACATATAATCAATTTTGTACACACTTTTGAAGTTAATGAAGTCCACTTTTTATCTAGTTTTTTCAACCCTTTTGGTTGGCAGGGAGGATTATTACATATGAGACAATGCCAACGAGATGTTGAGCTTATTATCTTGGACGACCCATAAAAGGTTCTATTCGGATTGAATTTGATGTAATTCTGAACATTTTTGATGAATTATATGATATTTTTTTCAAATCTTTTTTGCTTTAAGAACTTGACTAAAATTTTAATTTGGAAATATAGTTGCGTGTGCAAACGTACAGGTTTTTGACGCGTTTGGCAGAAGAGTCAGCAAACTGTTTGTCTGCAATGAAAAGAACAACTTCTATAAGCAAGTGGTAGTATTAGTAAATTTATAAATTATTCTTAATTGCTTCTGAAAGATACCCAAAAGAAGAATTATAAAAAAGTAGAACAACGGGAGCACGACTTAATTTTTTGGGAGTCACGTCGCATCCCTACAATAATAATCTATTGGATTTCCAACAAAACCATTTATTAGTACTTATGCCCATCCACTTGCGTATATTTTTCTTTCAGCTAAACAATGTTTGCTTTTAAAATAATTCGTGTAGGTCTGTAATAAATATTGTGATCGCTTAAAATCTAATTAATTCAGTCGAAATTTATGAGCTTCTACTTTGTTTACACGACTTTTTACTTTGCTATGGTTGCACACTTTGACTAATCTATCGACTTTATGAAGTAAGTCGCGGCAAACACGAAACAGGTCAATACAAATAAAACACATTTCGCATACAATAAGTGGACCCGTAACATTTGCTTAGCGATGGGCAGCAGGAAGTCGTTTTGAAATTCTGGAGCAATTTTAATATTTTCATTTAATTTCAAGAGCAAACGAGTGTGAAACGAAGGTGCAGTAAGAGAATGCAGATTGCGCTCTTTCACGTCGCCTAGTCACTCTTCAATGCAAGCGTTTTTTCTGGTTGGCTTTTTGATTTTGTTGCTTAAATGCTCTGCGGTTGATTGTGCGCTTAATCGCTTACATGCCGCACCTCCTTCTCCGTTTATCAATGGCTTTTCATCTCCAATAGCTTTTCATCTCCAACTTGATCACTCGAACTAATTTAAATACTAAAACGCTCGCCTGTTTCCGCCGCCCTCCTCCCCATGATCTCATGCATGGCCTCCTGCTGTTCGGTCGCATGGTAACTTCAAATTTATATCTTTTGCAGGTACTTTCCGTAGCTTTCCAGCCAAGCAGCCACTGCTTGCTTGGGCGCTGAAATGCTACATAAACTGTAGTTGTTGTTTTGTTTTGCTTAATTTTTTTTGTTTTGTGCTGTTATAATGTGCGTTGAATTACCTGGGTCTGGTTCTTGGGACCATTGAACGTGAGTTGCGTGGGTTGAAGCGGATTATGATATGCGCTTGATTATGTGCTTGTGTGAGTGTGCAGGCACATATGTAAATAAACGATGGCAAGTGGTTGCAACAAAGATGTCAACAACAATAACAACAGCAGCAGCCACCGCCGAGAGACAGGCCAAATGCCATCAACAACATTACTTAAACAACAGCAACAATGCAAGCAAAGAAGGGCCATAAAAAATCAGTGCGGTAATAGATCTTACGACCGCTAAGCAATGCATCACAACCTGCGCTGACAGGCGCTGAACTAGCCACACATTCGTGCATACACTTTTGTTTACACTACACATCGCTATGGCCAGCTGTATCGGTAGGGAATGGGCGACGTAAGCGTGTGGGGCGTAACGTGAGTGCGCATGCTGTAGCATATGCTGCAGTGGCAGCTTCAGCATGCGGAACAATATATGTAGCAGTAGCTGGAACAACAACAATAGGGCGTTAGAATAGTGTTACAATGGCAATGCAGCACGAATAATGGAGTTGCCATTGTTTGGGAAGCGTCCGATTTTGACTAGATACATTTTTTCATATGCGTTTTATTAATTTCTTGTTAATAATATAACGGGGTTTTGAATAGGGGCATAGCAAATTTGTGTTTGAATATTGGTTAAGCTTTTTATGATCAGGAAATGTCAGAGCAGCCTCGGGCATTCGATTAAGAAAAAGTTGTTTCAAATTTTGTTCGATTCTCAATGGGGGAATGATAAACCTTTGAATACATTTCTGCCATGAAAAAGGGCAGTTTAAAAATTATTAAAAATTACTGTCGAGATTCTGAGCCGGACACAGCAGTTTTAAGTAATTTAAATTGATCGTAAAATCATTCAGGCTGTTGTGGATATATTTTAATCGAAATAATCACCATTAAATGTTCCTGTTCCAGTGGGAAAACGCATTGATAGGGAAACGAAATGCAGCAGAATATTTTGTTATGTTATTCATTTGAAATATCTAATCAAAAACTTGATTTCCAAAATAACGCTACCAAGTTCTGAATCGTAATATGACTCTTCAATAGTTCGGATTTCCGTCTGTTGAGCAAAACTTTTTCAAATATAACGCAAATAAATCTACCTATTAATAAAGGATTCGAAACAAGCAAGACCAAAATCTTAGTTTTTCAATCTAAAAAAAAAATATTTATGAAAATTAAATTATGTGACAATTAAACCTTGCTGGGGCCAGAGTACCTGTGAGGTAGTTTCGCCCCGAAATGAGAGAATTGGGATCCCATTGACTACCTTCGGTTTGCTCCTAGAGAGATCGGCTTCGCTTCAACTCAGCTAGCGCTGGGCAAGTACACTAACTTGTAAGGCCGCGAGATCTTTATGGGCACGTGTAGAACGGAAGCGCGCGAGGGATCTTCTTTTTGAATTTCGTGGGTATTCTCATCGAACACTATCCGCGAGGACCGTATGCTGTGAGATCGGCATTCGAATCATTTTTGTGTTAGCTGTATGGTAGATAAGGAGGAATCATCTCAGCACTTTCTCCTTGCTGCCCTGATTTCACGTGGCTAAGAGTTAAGTATCTTGTCACTAATTTCTTTACTATGCCTGCTGATATAGCAGGTCTTGATATTACAAACCGGATGAACTTCATGAGCAGCACGAAGCGGTTAACACCACCGTAACTCAGTTATCCCCTCTTCCTTTCTTCCTTCCTATTAGTTTCCTTTCCTTTTTATTTCCTCTGCAACGGTATCATAAAGGATGAGTTTGATTTTCGTGCAACCATTTGTCTGAGCAACCATTTTAACTTAACCTAACACACACCTTGCATTGATAAATTTTAAGGCACAATTGCTTTAAATATGTCATCTCTATCAACAAAAAAGAAAAAATATGAAAAAATCAAAAAGATTTTTGAGCTACTTCAAATTTGCTTTTTTTTATATCAAAATTGTATGGCTTGTAAAATGGTTAAAAATTAAACTTTAATGCAAATTTGTTGACTCTTTTAAATTTGCATAAAGTTTGAAACTTAGATTTTTATGGTTAACAAAAACGTTTGACCTTAAATAAGAAATAAATAAATAGTCAAAACTCGTCAATAAGTTCCTGTGCTACAGTTTTTCAACCCAGTGTAAATGCATTTTAATGAAGTCGGTATTTTAAAAGCAAACATGTCAAGTTGGCCACCCTATCAGACAATATGAGGAACTATGCGTGCGATGATCATAATTTCTCACAGACTAAAGCGAAATGGAGTGGTCGACAAACATATGCGAGTATGTATGTAAGTCAGTACAGGCAAAGCAGCTAATAGCCGGTGACACAATGCGACATAATGAAGAAAAATCTTCGCTATTTGCATGGCACTGTTGCAGTTGCAGAGCGCGTTTTCGAGCAGTCACTGCAATTATGTGGAGCGAGGCACAACTGCACACAAGTATCTCTATGCAACTGAGACAGTGAGCAAGGAGTAGCAACTTAAATTGGGAGTATGTCCGAAATACATACATACATACAAATGTACTGATAAACATAGAAATGATCAAAAAGTGTACTTTAGTATGCAAATCCATTCGCTCAGGTGCTGCTTGCTTTGGAAATTAATAAAAATTACTTCTACATGCATTTAGGTATTTTTAATCATTGCTACACATTTCCCATCAGACGGGCATGTAAAATACATTTTATATTTATTTCTATTTTCGTTTTCAGATTTATTTATATTTTTATTGATGTTTTGCGTGTTTTGCGCCATTTTTTTATTTCTAGTATTTTTCGAGATTTTAGCTTTTTTACGAGTGTTTGTTTTGGTTTGTGTGCGGCTACAGGTTGTCAACGTGCCGCCGCCAATGTGCGGCTTAAGTGCCCCATCAACAATGCGGCGTGCACGCATCACTCATCGCCGCGCGACCCATTGAGCGAGTGCGACTACTTGCCGTTCGCTCAATGCCATCGGCAGCAGTTGGCAGGCAACAACAAAAACCGCCCGTTGTTTGTCGCACCACCGCCTGCTGGCGGCCTGCTTGACTGCCACTTGTTTCCTCCTGCCAACTGCATGCGTCTGAGATGTATGTACATACATACATACATACATACACACGCACGCATGTTGAACGCTTCGCTTGGGCGATTGGCTGTCATGCGTGCCGCATTTACTTTACGAGTTGCCAACAAATCAATTTCCATGGATTTCGTTTCATTTACTTTTTACTCAGTTTATTGCTTCCTTAAGCCCTTGCCTTGGTGCCCTTTGGAATAGTCTTTATTTATGGGTGTATGTGTAATTTTTTATATGTTTGTCTCAGAACACTTGAGAAAATTATATAATAGATTTTAAACTACGAAAAAATATTAAGTATTTAAAGTAAGAAGAAGACGAAGACGAAGGAGATGAATTGAAGCAAAGTTTTGTTAAAAAATATCATTAAATCCACATAATTTATTCCAAAATTTAACCGATTTGGATTATCACAAAGTCTTTTCTTTACTTCTTTAATTAATCTTTGTTTGATTGAAAAGCCCGACATGTTTTAGAAATTGACATAATCCACTAAATGTGCCCAGACCACAACTGTGTAGAGGTATGAATGGAATCCAGCTTTCCAACGTCAGCAGCTGGTCTAGCTATCCATATCAGAACACAACAACCTCCATACTTAACGACTGGTATACAATATTTTGGTTCCATTGTCATTTTGATATTGACCTCATCGGCATTAACAACTGCGTAGGTCTGCCTTTCCAAACTGGATAAAGAAGCAAAGCGAATGGGTCTGGCGGTGAACGAGGACAAGACGAACGATTGACTGTCGTCAAACAAACAGTCCACGCACTCGCGTATCGGCACCCACGTCATTGTTGACAGTTATGATTTTGAAGTCATAAAAGACTTCGCTTATTTAGGAACCAACATTAACACCGTTAATTCTTAAGGTTGCCAACAAGTGCTACTTAGTAGGGAATCGAGTAGTAAAGTCCTCTCGACGAACAAAACTAACCCACTATAAGGTTCTCCCCAAGCCTGCTTTATTGCACGGCGCAGAAACTTGGACTATGACAATATCGGATGAGGCGTCACTTGGAGTGTTTGAGAGACAGATTCAGAGAAACGTTTTTGGACCTTTGCACGTTGGCGATGCCGAATATCACAGGCGATGGAAGGCGAACATGAAGTAATATAATGCAGCGAATATAGATCCAACGGCTTCGTTAGCTGGGTCATGTCGTCCGAATGGATACAAACGTTCCGATGCGAAGATGAAGGTCTCTTTGGCCTCTGCGTTGGGAAGATCAGGTGGAGAGGGACTTGTCTTCACTTGGTGTGACGGTTAGCTAAAATCACGTAAGCCATTATCGCCCCAATCAAGAAGAAGAAGGATTGCTTTTCGCGTTCAAAGGAACTGGTGATATTGAATGTTTTTTTTTTTATTTGTGACGTATTGAACGTTCGCACCACTAAGACTTATAATTTTTGCGGTTTTGCCACCTGATTTTCCTTATTGACCAGTTTTCTTGTTGAGATCAGATTTATTTATTTTCCTCTCGACATTTTTTAGTTTACACCACAACATCGGTTAACTTAATATTCCTTTTTATTATTAACTCTAAAATACATTTAATAAAACATTTAAGTAAAAAAAAAATTTACGCGTATACTTCTGTAGGTGCTTGGCCGCACTCCTCCTACTCCTTGTGGTGTGTGTCGCGATATTTTTCCACGAATGGAGAGACCCACCATATTAAGCCGATTTATAATGGGAAATGATTTCTGTGAAGAGCTTTTTCATGACTGAAATACACTCGGAGGCTTGCCATTGCCTGCCGAGGGACGGCCGCTATTAAAAAAAAACTTTTTGATTTTGGTGTTTCGTGCCCGAATCTACGCACCAACACATTCGGCTACGGCGCCCAATAAAACATTTTCCAAGATAAAATTTTCGAAACGGAAAGGTTTACAATTTCTGTTTTAAGTTCACATTTTTGTTTATTTAAAGTATTTTTTGAAGTGCTTCCTTGCAAAATAGATTCTCGTTTGTGGCAACCAGTCAAAATAGCTGCTTCAATAATATTACTTTGTAGGTTCTAGTACTCAATTTTCCCTTCTTGGGAGAATATAAATAAGTTTTAAAATTATGCCAAAGACAAACAAAATAATAATCATAACCTATTGTATATATCAAAAGAAAAATAAGTTTTAAACTCCTAGACAAATACAAATGTATGTTAGGATAATGCTAAACAATCTAATTTGATAATAACTTTGTAAACTCCTATGTTAAAATGATTTTGGGCAATAAATGAAATGAAGTACTCAATTCTGTTTATTGCGCAACTTAGGGGTTTATGCTTCATATTTTCTTAATTGCCAAAATCAGCAAATTGGAGCAGGAGTTGTTTTGAAATAAATTTGCAAAAATTTAAATTGGGTTTTGATAACGCAGTTTAAGGAAAAATAACAGGTGGCGCAAAAGTAACCTTGCGATGTTTTTTGGCTGTAATTAAAAAAAAATGAAAAACTTTGATTCTTCTTGTGGATTATTTTTATTTGGTCTCTTAATTTTTTTTACATCAAGACGAGAATATGATGTCATGTAAATGGCTGTCGCCACAGTTGATTGCCATTTGAGCCCTTTCTATGGCATTTTCCTTCACTTTGGCCAAAACTTCCAGCGATAGGTCCTCACATTCTTGATGGATATTGTCTTTAAGAGCTGCAAGAGTCTGAGGCTTGTTGACATAAACCCGCGACTTCAAAAAGCCCCACAAAAAGAAGTCTGGAGCGGTCAAATCAGGCGATCTTGCTGGCCAGTGCAAATCGCCAAAACGGGAGATTAGGCGCCCGGGAAATGCATCCTTCAGCATATCGGTTGTGGCACGTGCAGTGTGTGCCGTTGCACCGTCCTGTTGGAACCACATGTTTTCCAATCCCAATTCATCAAGTTGCGGCAAAAAGAACTCGTTGATCATTGCTCTGTAGCGCTCAACATTCACAGTAACCGTTTGGCCCGCGACGTCTTCGAAGAAAAAAGGTCCGATGACTCCTCCAGCGAAAACAGCACACAATACAATGACTTTGAGCGGGTGTAATGGCTCTTCGTGGGTTACACGCAGATTTTCAGTGCCCCAGAAGCGTAAATTTTGCTTATTTACGTACCCGCTAAGATGGAAATGGGCCTCATCACTCATGATTATTTTTGATGAAAAATCATCTTCTTCTTGGTGGTGATTAAGGATGGCTTGAGCGCATGTTAAACGCGATTGGCGGTCAGCAGCTAACAGCTGATGCACCGTCTGGACTTTGTACGGAAACATCTTCAAATCTTGTACCAAAATTCGCTGTAAAGACCGTCGACTGATACCCATTTGCGTGGGACGTCGTCTGGTCGGCTACAGCAGCAATATTCTCTGCAGAACGGCTACTCCAGGGTCTGCCACGCCTGGCAGCATCTCGTGTTGTGCCAGTCTCTTCGAGGCGAGCGGATAAACGTCGCAGTGTTTCACCAGTAGCCGTTGGACGGCGTGGAAATCTGCGACGAAATTCACGTTGTGCCAAAGTCACCGACCGATTATTGGTGAAATAAATAGTCAGCAATATTCCCCGTTCTGGAGCAGTGTGGCGTAACATTGTTTATTAACGGGTATTTCGCATGTGTTTACTACACAAATGTCAAAACAGAACTGACATTAGGGGCCAATCGCAAAATTTATAGCATTTTCTGATAGGAGGAATACTTTAGCGCTTAGCGTTCATTATTTTTAATATATACTGTTCTGCACACATGTCCTAACATCTTATTAAATTGTACTAATAAATTCAATTTTTTCTTTTAAATTGGATGGCAACTCCGTTAAAAAATATTTTTTGGTTGAAACATCTTTAAACTTTATTCATCTGCACTGTTTTTTTATAATGTCCGCCTTAATAGTTAGATCTCAACGCCATACAGAAATAATTGTATTTAAACTTTCATTCACTATTTTTAATATATAATGTTCGGCACCAATATACTAACCTCTTAGTTATTATTCTTAATTGAAATTTTTTGTTTAAAATTAGATGGCAACGCCATTAACAAATACTTTTTCATTGAAATGCTCTCAATCGAAATTGCGTGATGCTTACATTCTAAGACTTTGTTTGAATGGTTTTTTTACCATTTCCGCCTTAAAAGTTAGGTGGCAACGCCATACAAAAATAATTGTATTTAAAGCTTCGTTCATTCTTTTTTCCCCCTTCTTTAAAGTTTAATTTCAATTTTTTCTTTAAAATTCAATGGCAACGCCTCTTAAAAATGTTCTTGGATTAAATCTATCTTACCTTTACTTTGATATAATATCCGTGTGCATCTGTGGACTTATGTAATACATTTTTTATTTTCCAAAAAATAGGTGGCAATGCCAGCTAAGTCCGTATATTTTTTTATTTGAGCTTCTCTAAATACCTTTCTTCCGATATCCAAAATGTTAAAAATATAAAAAAATTAATATTAAATCATTACAAAATCAATTCAGTTAAAATTTGGTTGCTACTTTGCAATAAAAATCATATGGCAACGCTAAATAAAAATAACTCTTTGTTAGAGCTTTTTAACCTACTTTCATTTGATATCTATATCTTTCTAAATACTTTACTTGATTTGCGATAAAAACTGGTTATAGATCCAAAGTTGCAGCTGGTTATAAATTTCATATATACTATGTATGTACTTATCATCTCACCAGTCCTCTATCACATGTATTTCAAGAGGTGCACAGTAAGAAAAATTGAGTTTGTGTGGGAGGTGTCATTAAAAAGCTCTTCTGCGATGAAAAAGCTCCTCTGTCATTACAAAGATGCTCATGAAACAACATCTGCCATTCGGGGCAACATGAAATTGTAGGCCCCTTCATTTGTAGAAAAACAGCAAGACGCACGCCACAAATAGGAGGAGGAGCTCGCCCAAACACCCTATAAAGGGTGTGAGCGCCAACTGTATATATGTTTATGGGAGGCTCCAACGTCCCACTTATCTACTCCTATCTTTTAAGTTGAACTACAAGGTGTGTTCATAAACTAAGGTGAATTTTAATGTTTCCCAAAAAGTATTTATTTATTCATCAATTTCTATTTTATCTCCCTCAAAGTAGTCGTTCACTTGCGCCAGCGTTTTGTCCAATCCTCGAAAGAGTTCGGATATGCACTTTTTGGTATGCCCTTGATCTCTCTCGGCGACTCGGTTTTTATTTCCCCAATCGTCGCAAAACGCGGTCCTTGCATAGGTTTCTTCAATCTTGGGAACAGGAAAAAACCGCGGGGGCTAAATCTGGTGAATTCGGTGGCTGAGGCATGATAACAGTGTTGTTTTTGCCCAAATAATCTCTCACAAGCAGAGAAAATTGAGTAGGGTCATTATCCTGATGCAAAAGCCATGCATTTTTTCCCACAATTCCGTATTGCTTCGCGCACACGGCGCATAACTTCAAGGTAATGTTCCTTATTTACCGTACGACCTTGTAGTAAGAACTTCTGATGCCTGATTACGCTATGGTAATCGAGGAAAACAGTGAGAAAAACCTTGCCATTCGATCGAACTTCGAAAAGATTCCATGACATGACCAACCGATATGCCGACCTCCTCAGCAACTTCTCTAGTTGTGATTCGCCGATTCTCCATTACAATTTTCTTCAATTTCTCAACATTTCCATAGGTTGTTGATGTGCTGGGGCATCAAGAGTGGGCGTCGTCATTCAAATTTTCTCGACCTTCTGTGAAAAGTTGGACCATTGGTAAACATTTTTTTTACACAGAGTACCCCCACCGTATGCCACTGTCAACATTTCAAGTGTGTTCGAGCATTTAATTCCATTTTTATCACAAAATTTAATGCAACTTCTTTGATCCATTTTTTCGATAGCAGAAAATCGCCGAATACGCAAAACACTTGTCTTATTTAGGCCTCTTCGAGACGAGTGTACCAACATAAAAAAATAATAATCGAAAGTCGAATGTACGTAGCCCGCGAAATTTGAAAATTCACATTATTTTTTGAACACACCTCGTACATGACACCAGTATGCGAAATTTCATGATCATTGGTTGAGAAGTTAAAGCGTGAAAGCGAATTAGAGTGTAATTTCTATAGAAAATCTAGCCATACAAATATAATAAATGTTTTAAGACACTTAGCAGAATAGTTCAGAAATTGTTCGCTGTGTTGCTAAATGCAAATATGTCGCAGCTCTTTGTCATGTGTCATGGGAGAATTCATGCGTTGCATGCCACCTCTCTTATTCCAAGTCACGGTCCCGCACTGCTGATAACTCGTTTGTTGTTGGTGGCTTGTTGGAACCCATCAGAAGGCGCAATATCGCATGTGTCGCGCTGGCTTGGAAGGTGCTGCGCTTGCACCTACATAGGTGCTATAGCAAGCGGGCGACAAATCGATCGGCCTCAACAGAGACACAGCGAAATCAAACAGCAACCAACAGCAGCAACAGTTGCAGCAGGCGCACCAACAAAAAAAGAGCAATGACAACATGCATTAGTAGTAAAATGATGACAGCCAACACAAACGCACACTAGCGCTCTTTCGTTCCTCCGCCGCCAGTCCAGCTTTACAGCCGCTCAGCTCAATTCCGCTTAACGCAGTTCAGTGCGCATGCACGTGGGCGTTACGAGTATGCTATGCTTCTACGTATCACAAGTCTTGCTACCACTACTGCGCGGCGCACTAGCGGCAACCAGCAAGCGGCCACAGAACCTGAACGCACTACGTACACGTTCACGTTTGGGCGATCATTACTTTATCACTTTATTGCCTGAGTCGTTTCTTGTGTTGACGTTGTGTTGTTGATGCTATGTTGTTGGTGGATGCAACACGACAAAAACGGCTAATACTACTACTACATACCACCAACTTATATACTCGTATACTACTATGAGTAGTGGTTTCTTTGATTGGTTTTCGTGTACATAAAATAGGTGCTGTTGCTGTTTAGGTTGCACTCACTGCCCGATATGTTTGTAGCCCTACCACTTCTTATGCTGCGAGCTGCTGCTGCTGCTACTTCTTCAGCTTTTTTACTTGTTTTACAGGCACTTCGTTGCCCGTTTGTTTAGCTCTCAGCCTGACGTTGCTACCTTTTCTGCTGCCGCAGCAATCGCTGATCGCTGGCTGATCTTTTATTGATCTTCTATGCTCAGCAGCGTCGTCTTGTTTGTGGCTTAGAAGAGCCAACATCCTCCACTTGGACGTCAGTCAATCTTTGTGCGTCGAACGCGACTATTCACCCGATCACAATCGAGTTCCGTGTAAAACGAAAATAAATAGTTCGTCGTTAATTGTCGGCACAGCACACGGAAATCTTATCAGCATTTGTGTTGTTGTTTTTTTTTTTTAATTTTAGTGCTTGAACATTTTTAATGATCGCATAAATCTTTTTAATTAACACCAACTAAGTGGTCCATCGTGGCAATTGTGTTGGAATTTTGTTATTGCTGTAAGGGTTGTCGCTGTTGCACAAACATTCGCTAGCGGCGGTGTGGTCCAATCCATTCTAATTTATCAACATTCATGCCTACATAAAAAGAAAAAAAGAAAGAAAAACAATTTTCTGGCGAATAATTTTTATACTCATTGGATTGCGTCAATAGTCGGGCGGACGTTCGGGCGGCGCCGTGCATGATTAGTAATAGTGACAGATGTACACACAAGCACACATACATACACATATTTGGTTGACATGCGTTCGCACCACTGGCCATTACACCGGCCAGCACACCGATCGCGATGCTTAGCAACCGCGGGATCAGCATTAATCTCTGGAATACCTTTGCCAGGCAACGCAACGCATCGAATCTGCTGCGCGCTCGTCTGACGTCCTGAGTTTCAGTTTTATTTATTTATTTTTGTATTATTTTTTATTGTTCAACACCGGCTGCTTGACACTCTTGTCATTTGGACATTCGTGTCAGTGTTGTTTTGCCTTAATTGTTATTGTTGTTAATGTCTTCGTAGTTGTCGTTTCGGCTTTGCTGTCATTTGTCGTTTCTCATTTGTTTTTATTGCTGCTGTTTTGGTTACTGCTCCTTGGCCCGAGGTGTACAAATGGCCAAAATTATTTTAATTTCGCTTTTTTTATTGCAACGCCATCCGGCGTAAGTCTTAAGAAATTCACCTCAGGCCAATTTAACCGACTTGCGCCGACATTCCCTTGATTTTAGTATTTCGACGCTGGCGATTGGGATTCGGTGAGTGGTTGCCGCTACGGGCAGTTCAAATACGAGAGATCGCGGTTAAACGCTGTGTGTGTATGTGTGTGTGTGGATTTAGTAGGCATAAATAAAAGCGTATTTTGGAAATTTGAGTGCATAATTAAAGTGTGTTATACATATGTAAATGTATGTGTTATGTGTATATATGCAGGTAAATTTTTTTCAAGGTATGAAAATTACATTTTCGCGCGTGTTGGATATTAAGAAAATAGGCCAAGAAAATAAAAATTAAAATCAATCGAATTTGCAAATAAATTTGTATGAGTGCTACTCTGCGAAGTATTTAAAAACACTATCTTGAAGCACCACCAAATAAGGAATTCTTCATAAAAACTGTAAGTAAAAAATTGGCTTTACTAATACAGCTTGAACAGATTGTTGGAGTAGAGCAAACGCGACATGAGCAACGAACTTTGTTTTTGCTTTTGGTACCTAAAATGTCAAAATCTATAAACAAAGCTTGACAGTCTAGAGTAATATAACCAAAATTTGACAATCTTAAATAGGAAAAAAATCGAATCAGCTGCTCTGCTGATAATACTTGTTAAGTGTGCCATGGGCTTTACTAATCACTACATGTGCCTTGGCCTTTACTTTTCTACAACTACTAATTTTCCATATTCTATATACTGGTTTAAGCCTTGAAAAATAATTTATCAAAAAGTGGAAGTTTTTTCAAATCATAATTACTGATTTTTATATTTTTATTATATTATATTTTTAATGAAACAAATATAAGTAGCTTTTTGCCTCTGAGTCGTCTTTAAAATTGGCACCACTAATTGTAAATTGATACAAAAAAAAACATATACAAATTTTTTTGTCTGTGTTTTGAGTGTTAATCGATTTTTAAAATTAATAGTAGTTAATATTATTGAATTATAAGATGATAAAAAATAATTACAGAAAATTAAAAAATATAGTTTGATAAGTTTTAGTTAGTTTTTTTCAATTTTTAATTTAATTTTAATTATATCTAAGCTATAGCAGAATTGAATTGTAGGTTTATACACAAGAATATAAAAGATATAAATATATTTTTTTAAATTATTTATATATTGGTTATTATTTATTTTTATATTTTTCCTGGTAGCTTCGAAAATAGAAAAAATGCAAAATGTTTATTTTGTTAATTTTCTTCTTCTGGGTCGTGAGTTTGTTAAGTTTGTTAATGTCCTTTTTTTATTTATTTATTTCTTTTTTGTTTTGACTGAGTTACTCTGTGTTTGGCAATACTTACAGTTCGCGATATAGGTAGGTAGGTGGGGTGGTTGTCATAAAGACACACTTAGACCTTTCGCAGGCCCATTGTGATACCACTGAAGCTTATCCTTACTCTACGTGTTCCTTTTCAAACCATCCGGTAGCTTTAATAAACGAGCAGAGCTTCGTTAGTTTTAGATGGGCTATGTCCGCTACATCGGTTAGAAATGTTGTATCAAGAGCGCCCAGCCTTTTCATAGCTAGGCTTTCACACTCACACAAAAGGTATCTGAATTGTGTTTACCTTTTTGATGGCTTCCCTGTCTATAAGTAATTTACAAGTGGCATACTAATATGCCGTATGTTAGGATCGGTCTGACAATTGCTGTGTAAAGCCTATATACGATAGATGGGGACAGACCCCAACTTAGTCCTATCAGCTGTTTACAAGAGTATAGTGCTATTGTCGCCTTTTTTGCTCTATCTTCGACATTTGCTTTCCAAGTTAGTTTTCGGTCTAGTATTAGACCTAAGTAGCGGGCTTCATCATTAAATGACAGTGCCGTGTCGCGATATAAATATTATGTGGTTGTAGTTGCTATCAATTTTGCATATGAATAGTGGTAATTTGAACTACCGTGCATTCTAACAAACTTTGTGCAGGCGTGACTTTTTGGAGCTGTTATACTTGTAATATATTATTTAAAAGTTAATCATTTAGAGCAGTACCATTATGAGCTTTGTTTAAGTTTAAAAAGTTTGTGAGGTATAAAAATATATAATAAAGCAATAAAATATTTATGCGCTAATGTACACACCAAAATCTATGCCTCGTAAATCTTCACAAAGTATTTCAAAATTCACTACTTTCGAGTTGATTTCCCTACGTGCATAATTCCTCATTTCATTTCCTGCCAATCGGTGATGAAAGAGTAAAATGATGCGTCGCCGCAAGTCGCATAGCAGCCCACGTGTGGACTGCATAAATAACCACACGCAATACTGTTGGTTAAATAAATATGTCAATTTGGCCAGTAAACTAAATAAAAATATTTGTTGTGTTCAACAGAAAATAAATCGTAAATAAATATTTCAAAATCTTTGTATCCGCTGACAAATTTATTGAACTTTGCGTAATAATGCCAATACTTCTGCTTGACTAATTTCTATCCGCTCCGATATTATTATGCTTTCACTATTAAAATAGAGAATAGCTGAATCTGATAATGTTAAGTGAATGCTTGAGTGAACATATCTTCAAGCACACATATATGTACTTACATATGTGTGCGCATGTGCGTGTGTACATCCATATGGGCATTTTTCTTATTTTAAATGTGGTAAAAATCGTTATTTTGCCTCACGGTGACACCTCATTAATCTGGCTTATGTTGAAACTCTTTATTGGACTAGTCAAATAAGTATAAATACATATTTGTATGTAAATACATACATACACATACCATATGCGTACATAGATACAATAGCAATAATGTTAATAGCGACAATATTTGATTTAATTTGATTTGATTTGATTTGGAATTTATTTGAAATGATTTCCAATCTTAATTTATTGGTGATTTACAAGCCACACATGACAATTAATATTTCCATTTTGGTTTTTTTTTCTCATCTTCAAACCATTGAATGACCAGAGAATTGAGAGAATTGACTGTTAACTGTGTCTTGCAGCTGAAATTACTTTTGTGGTTATGCAAAAGCCAAAATTGAATGCTTTCAGCACAATTCAATACACCCAACTAAAACCCGGGGTGGGCGTTAACTAATGACGTCGAAAGACTGAGTCTTGCTTGCTTTGCATTTCTAAGGCGGCGTTTAATGTTTCCGCTGTTTTTTACAGTTTTTATGGGACCAATTCGCCATTATCTCATTAGATGATTTGATTTATATGCAATTATACTGCTTTGACGTTAACTTATCTGGCAAGATTTTGGTATTATGGTAATACAACAGCTAATAAACTCAGTTTAAAGGGAATTAAGTAAATTGCTTTTTAATAAGATTTTTCATTTCACTTCATGTTCAAGCAAATTCGTGAGGCGAAGAAGTGATTCAGAAATTTTAGCGCTTGTAAAAAAGTATTGCAAAATTGTAATCTGAAATTCTCTCTTTCTTTATAAATTTTTTTTCCATAATTCTGTGCTGAAATGGAAAAAGTACTTAACGCTTAGGGCCTTTATATTGTGGTACAAAACCCATATAAGACTAACTTTCGGCCAAAATGAACGAATTTGAAGCACATTTTTCGATGAAACCTCTGGAATAATTTGTTTTTTGTAGATGAGGTAGGGTTTTAATGCCCTCGCACTTATAGCAGCCTTCGTCTATAGTGTTGAGTAGTGGGACCACTAAAACAATCCCTCTTCTGGGGAGACTCCCCTCCCGGAACTCTTTCCACATGACTTCGACATGACCCTGAATGGCGTCCACGAAGTTTACCAATTCAATTTACTCACGTCTGGGTCTACCATATTTGTGGTCAGCTTCCTGCTACAGGCTCGGTTTTTTATGTCCGTGTTTGCATCAATTGACCACAATTGATTGCGTCCTTTACTTTTGACATATGGAGGTTTATGTCATCTGTAGTCTCAATTGCTCCGCTTTTTGAAGAAAATTGCAATTTGAATCAAATTCGTTTGAATCGACTTGTTCCCGTCTGATATCGTCGTGAGTCAAACTGTTAGTGCCTCTTTACTCAAGAGTTCCTACTCTTCAGCCGCCCACTCCGCATATCGGAGGTATTGCAGAATTTTTGCATATGTCTTAACAGCATTCCAGTTATTGATTGATGCACACATGGCTGGCATTAGAATGTGCGCCTGCAACGGAAGTCCCAAGTAGCACCTCCAGTGTTTGACGATATTCGATTGTGTTGGAGAAGTGTGGTCAGTAGGGATTACTTGCTTAATACGGTGGAGATATGAAAGCACCCATGTGTGCTGATAAGCTGCGTTAGATAAAAATGAACGTCGCCATGTTTCCTGGTCACCCATGGTGCAATTTCTGGTATAAGCCTATGGGTCCAACGGCCGTTTATTGATGGACTCCATCTAAGTTTACCTGATACACCATATGTGAAAGTATGTACAGTATAATTCCTCTTAACCGGCTTCGCATTAACCGGCCTGTTTACAACAGCCGAGCGCAATGCAATATTTTCCAAGAAATTCACCGGCGAGGCGATGCGGCTGGGATTCCCCCGATATTACAGGGAGATCCCGGCGAAGTAAACTATAAACGATGTTAGATAGGATTTTGTCGTTTGTCGTTTTGATCAATTTGGTTTGCTTTTGCTGTGGGTACGGACATAACATAGTTCTTTCCTTAACAATGAGTGCAAAGCGCAAACGAATTGTGGTTTCGATGGATACACGTTTAAAAGTGCTAAGGCGGATTGATAATGGTGAATCCGTAGCGAAAATATGTGCAGAATTTAATGTTGGAAAAAGCACTGTAAATGACTGGCGAAGAGATAGGCGTTCCATTGAGGAGTTTTGCTCGAAAATGGAATCTGATAGAAATCTGGGTAGCCGTTGTACGAGAAAAAAACCGATTTGCGAGGTCGTCGATGAAGCTTTGTGGATCTGGTTTCTTCAGGAACGTCGAAGAGGTACACCGATTGGCGGCCCAATTTTCAAAGAAAAAGCTTTGGCTATCCACCAGAAGATTAATATTGGAGGTGACTTTGTGGCAAGTGATGGTTGGCTTAATCGATGGAAGGAGCGACACGGAATTCATTTCGCACATGTAAGTGGAGAAAAAAATGTCTGCTGATACTTCTGATGCGACAGAATTCAAGACTAAGTTTGGTGAAATGGTTTAAACAGAGGAACTATCTCCAGAACAAGTCTATAATATGGACGAGACCGGGCTAAACATTAAAATGTTACCAGAAACAACTTTTCTAGGCAGTCATCAACCGTCTGCCTCTGGCTTCAAAAAGAACAAAGAACGTATTACAGTTGCCGTTCGAATGCAGCAGGGACTCATAAAATTCTTCTTTTCGTTACTGGCAAGTCTACTAAACCACGGGCATTCAAAAACTTGAATCCATCTTCCCTTTCGGTTTATTATAAGTCACAAAAATCAGCATGGATGAATTCAGACTTGTTTAAAGAGTAATTTAATTTGGAGTTTGTTCCAAAAGTTAAAAAAACATTTAAAAAGTGTAAACTTGCCTATTAAAGCAATTCTTGTGTTAGATAATGCTCCAACCCATCCTCATGACTGCGCTGTAGATGACATAAAATTAGTTTATCTTCCTCCTAATGTGACGAGCTTAGTGCAACCAATGGACCAAGGAGTGATCGAAAGCTTAAAAAGACGATACAGGCGTAAACTTGTTTCTGAAATTCTGCAACATTCGGAGAATGAAGGCAAAGGTCTTTTAGAAGTCATCAAAAAGATCAATATCAAGGACGTTATCTATATGTTAGATACAGCATTTCAAGAAATGCCCTCTTCAACGTTTGTTAAGTCTTGGAGAAGGCTTTGGCCAGATGTTGAGAATCTAATTGTGATCTCGAATATTGCAGGGACTGAAGAAGAAGAAAACAAATCTACTTTACAAGACCTTCAAAAGTTATCGGGTAACGAATCATTACAGGCAGAAGATGTGGAAAATTGGATGATAAACTGTGACAAACACCTTGAAAATGAATTTTTGAATGATAACGAAATCATAGATTTAGCAAACAAAGGACAAGAGGTAGATGATGAGAGTAGTAACGTTGAAGAGGAAAAAACAGTTTTTCATGAAGAAGCCAAAAATGTGATGGAAATTGCATTGAAATACATTGAGCAACAACATGAGTCAACAGCATTAGACGTTTTGGTGATTAGAAAATGGAGGGATGTCGCATTCAGAAATTCACTGAAGGTTAAAAAACAGAAGAAAATCACAGACTTTTTCAAAAAATAATTATTACACTTATATTTTATTGATGTAACACATTAACATATGTAAATATGAAATACATAAATATGTAAAAAATGCTTCTCCATTTTTTTATATATATGTACACAATATATTAACAAGTACACTTCGGATTAACCGGCCAAAATGGCAACCGGCCAGGTTTGCAGTCCCGAGGTGACCGGTTAAGAGGAATTGTACTGTATCCCCAAAATTGTACCTGACTCCGTCGAACTACTATTGGTTTCTCAATTTAAAGAAAGGGCAGGTGGGAAAGAGATTTTATTCAAACAAGGAGATAAATACAGAAAGGAATGGATATTTTGCAGTCTTGAATAAATCGTTTTATTCGGAAGGGAGCAATAAACTAGAACAGTGTAGGACGAAAAAGAGTTTACCCCAAAAAATTTAGAAACTAACAAACGAACTTCGTATTTATGCTTGATTTTTGGTTATGAAATTCAAAGAAATGTATTTTTGAATTTGAACAAAATAAATTATATTTTGCACACAAAGCCTAAGTCCAAGACTTGCAATTGCTCACACATTTTTTACCAGCTCAGTCTTATATTTTACATCCATGACGAATCTGGTCCTAACGAATATCATTAAATGGAAAATAACTTTTCTTCGGTAATGACTGCATTGGCTGTTTCAATCTAGTCATGGACGGGCACTACCACGTGATTGGACACAAGAAAACAAACGCACTGATTTACCCACTTCACTATGGAAGTTAGAGTGATGGCAATGTGTGTCTGCTCTGTGCAGTCGGTGATAAAGATATGATCTTCATGTCGAAGATATGATAAAAAATGCCACTTGCCCTCTTTCTGGTCTTCCTACATTTACTATAACGAGCCATAAACCTGTCCATCAAGTCGACAGCGCTCGTATGCCGAATGTATTTTTTATAATCAATAGAAATTCAATTTCGACAATATCTCTATTATTTCAACCCCAGCGAGTGACTTTGTGCAATTCAGTGTCCGTGTTTGAGACAAGAATTTTTAAGTATCAGCGTAAATAAATACCAAGCGAAATATTTTTGTATCACGCATTTGAACTCTCTATCGAAAGTTGTGCCAACAAACTCTTCGGAATAGCCCGGCTCAGCATTACTTGGCAGCAAAGTCAGCATCAGAACACAATTTGTAATTTGGCGCAACATGGACCCCCATTACCTCCAAACTGTAAATGCCCCGGTTTCGAAGATAGACAACTAAATCAAACCTTGTGTAAAAATGATCAAAATATGCGGTATGACTGACGTTGATCTAAACTTCTTGAGAAAGACTTGATTAAGACCGATTAGCAACAGAAGCATCTGTAGCGGAAGTCACAGGATATATTTCCTGTGATGAATCAATTACAGCTGAGGTAGTCGGTATTTCAAATTCATCCAGGATAATCAAATTGATTTGAATTAATTTGATTATTTGCCGAGGCATTCAACATATTAGTAATGAAAACATATTCAACTGCTTCATCTTCAAAACTGTAATCTGATTCATCTAATCAAAGAAGGAACAAAGATCATGCAAGCCCATGTTCTCAATTACCACGTTTTCGGTAGCGCTCACCTTTGCCCGAATTGACATCTACAGTAGCATTTTTAAAGGAGGATTGGTTCTTGTGTTATCAACCCAGCAGGAATTGGACGCTTCCTAATTCAGAACCGACCGGCCAATTGCTTTAAACAACCTACAACATTTCTTTGTTTCTTGAATCAAATGTTGCGACCTTGTTGGAGTTCTGGATCCTAGTGACAATTACTTTTGTATGCGCCGAGAAGGAGAGCCAACTACCCATTAGTTTGAAGTTGTTAACGATCGATATTGGTATGTCCTCTGATCTCACTTTAGCTGCAGTTCTCTTCCTTGTTTCATCTAGGTAGTGAATAGGGTCACCGTGGATTTATTGGGGAAGTTTGGAGGTTCCGCGCAAGAAAGAAGAAAGAAAGACGGAGAGACAGTTGTTCCCCTTTGAACACAAGCCATCGATGTCATTGCAGGACGCCATTATCGAGCAATCCCCAGTGTGTGAGATCAGTGAAACTCCCTCTGATAGTTGAGAGAAGCTTCCTGTGCATAGAAGTGTAAAAGCAAGGGTAGAAGAACACCACCCTGTGGTACTCCTTATATAATATATATCTGTCGAGTGTTGAGCACACAGGCAGTTGGTCCGCACCTCTTCAGTTCTGGCTGGAGGGTCGACTGATGGTTGAATATGATGTAGTTGTGTACAATACTAACTCTATCGACATTATTTGGCTGGTCCAACGCTATTAAGCAGCCACCTCTCAGGAGTGGTTTAGATTAAGCTTGCGATTTATCTGCGTGTTTATGGCGTTAAGTGCTGTGGTAGTACTGTGCACTTTGAGGGAATCACGCTTATGTGTGGCTGGGAGCGGACAAAAAACTGATATTTTGAAAACTGAAAAAGTCCATTCACCTGTTCACTATTCATCACGTGCTTGCCCTCATAATTTACGACTTGTCATCTTTTATGGCCATTAATAAAAACGTACTCAAAATCATATGAAACTGACAAAGCTGCTGATATTTGTTGGCCTCATATTTCAAGCTATTGATATCTGACAACGGCGGCGCTATTAATTAGTATTCCATAAATAAAAGAAAAATAAAAACTGAGACGATGTGATGCTGGCGCTGTGTTGTATTATAAGTTTATGGGATAATTAAATTGTTATGTAAATCGTTATACAAAAAAAAAAAAAAAATAAAATAAAAATTAGAAAAAAATTATTTATGATGCAAATAAAAGTAAAATATATAGAGTGGACTTGTGCGTGACTGACAGTCGGTTGGTCTCGGCTGGGACGGGATATATAAAGTGAAGTTTTATTTTTTGTTTTTAATAAAAAGTTTTTCTAAAGCTATCTGATGTTCGGAGAAGACAGAAAACTGTGGGTTTCTCCATTTGTAGCAGAACATCAGGACGCATCAACCACAAATTTCAGAGGAAGCTCTACCACATACTTGGAAAAGGATGTATGTGCCAACTATGTACATATATGTAGATATGTGTGTGTGTAGTTTTTAATACATAGGGTTATTCAATAGGTGCGCTTCAACTTTTTTCCGATAGGGAAGGCGAACGACCCAATATTTTTTATTTTTCGCTTGTCATTTGTAAACTTCATTAGTATACATTTCATCATGGAACGCTACACACTTGAGCAACGATTGCAAATCGTGCAAATTTTTTATGAAAATAATCGCTCTGTTGCTGCTACTTTAAGAGCATTACGGCCATTTTACGGTCCATTTAACAACCCGTCCCGTTTTGGGGTTAAGTGAAGTCATTGGTCTACAGTAACAAGCCGGCGACGATTTGTGAGCTCAGAGCCAATATTGAACGCGAAATTACTGGAATTTCGGCCGATTTATGCAAAAGAGTGGTCGAAAATTGGATTCAACGATTGGACTTCGTAAAACGTGCACACGGTGGTCATGCAAAAGAAATCGAATTTCATACTTAAATGTATGTGTTCAAACTCGATAATAAAAAAAAAATTAGTTAAAAAAGTCAAACCATTTGTGTTTTATTCAAAAAAGTTCAAAAGTTGAAGCGCTTTTACTGAAAAACCCTATACATAAAAAGGTGCATAAAAAAGTTCAAGTACATATTTATGTAAATAAAAGTTTAAATACTTCCCATTTTTAATTTCAAATGTTGATACCACCAGTTTTTCTGACGAAGTCAAAACATAGTGATTAGACTAGGGAGAGCGAGGGAATCAAAGATAGTGGGAATGATATCTGAGCTTCTGGGTGAGCTCCTTCACGTGTTTACAGGGTGAACGATATGAAGTGTTGCCTATTCAAAACACCATAACTTTTTAGTGTGAAATTAGTTTTTATTATAATAATTTCAAAGAAAAAATTATTCAAAAATGATTATAATTTTAACATATATTGACTTTAGCTCGATATGACCACCTTTTGTCTTGACTATAGCCTTCAAACGGTCAAAACATGAGTTACATGCTGCACGAATGCGATCTTGAGGTATTTTGGCCCATTATCGTATAATCGCTTTTTTCAGCGCATCCATACTGGCATAGTTTTTAGTCCTCACCTTGCTCTCCAAAATGGATCAGATGGAATAGTCCATCGGATTTGCGTCTGGTAAATTCGAAAGCCATTGTGTGGACGATATGAAGTGTG
This sequence comes from Anastrepha obliqua, assembly GCF_027943255.1. Taxonomy (NCBI): domain Eukaryota; kingdom Metazoa; phylum Arthropoda; class Insecta; order Diptera; family Tephritidae; genus Anastrepha; species Anastrepha obliqua. Next base: position 83,202,548 of record NC_072895.1, on the reverse strand, counting down.
GAGCATGATTTTTAACCATTCTTGGTTCACACGAGCTTTATGAGACGGTGCCGAGTCCTGTTGGAACGTTCATGGTCTACAACCGAAATGTTTGCGTGTCCACGGCTCTAAAGCAGCTTCTAAAACATTTTCCTGTTAATAAGTCACATTCACGTGACACCAGGCTCGATAGAAACGATTGGAGAGCGTCCATCAGTGGTCACTGCGGCCCAAACCATTACTTGCGATGGGAAATTGCTTCGAGTGGCCATACGTAGGCTCAAATTCTGGTATGAGCGTTCGGTCAAGTAAACACGATAGTTTTGAGTGTTTATGAATTGCTCTATTGGGAAATTTTTGACATAACATTCTTCGTCGTACCAATTGTTTTTTCGGGCTCGAATGAATACGTACCCTTTGCTAAATAGCAAACAAATTGATGTAAAATAAAAAAAAAAAATATGAAAAGGCTATGAACTTATTCCCCAACTCAATAGTTCATATTTACGATTTATTAGCGTAGTGTGCGCCTTAGTGCAGCATAAGATTCGGGATTCGATCTTGGTGTAATATACTCGTATTTAGGGAGAACACTTGTATTATAACATTCGATCAGCCCTACATGCCTTTAGTTTTCAGTCCCTTTGGATAATCTAATCAGCATTTCCAGCCAGTTTGGCTATTAAACTAACCAGATACTTGAAGAAGTTTCCCGAAAATTTCGAAAAGTTTTCAAAGAGTGAGAGATTCGTCGGGAGGTTTCGCTGAATGAGTTCTACCTCTTCCCGATCTATGCCGCTTCTACAAAAATGGTTAAACGTGATACCAAACATTGGCCAGCATAAGGGGAGAAGCTACATTTTCGTTTTGATAATTTCAATCAGTTCCCTGGTCTTCGTACACATAAGCACATGCAATCTAACACATACTTGATACTTTTTTTAATTAGTAATACAAAATGAAACTATGAAAAAATATGTACCCAGAATATGGCAATGCCTCAATCAATATCTGACACGCTTATTAATAATTTTTTTGATCAATTACTTTGTGCCACAAATAATTAGTGGGAACGAAATGGCAGATAAATTAGCTAGGGAAGGAGCTGCCTCCCCATTTATAGGCCCAAAGCTATTTTGTGGCCTTGCAAAGTGTAACTTATCTTTTCTTATTCAAGAAGTAGAGAATAGTCAAAGAAGATCACACTGGGACAATCTACTGTGTTTATCGATTTATAGCTTTAACCTAAACCGATTTAAAGATTGTTTGACACTAAGTAAGAATAATTTTAGAATTCTAACAAAAATTCTAACAGTAAATTGAATCCTAATCTCACTAACCTGGGAAAATACTCCAACGGAACTTTCAGGATTTTAAGGAAGGAAGATGAAACCGTGCTGGCATTGTGCCCAGCATTGCTGCATAGAAGGGACAAACACCAGGGTAAACATATTTTGCTGGAGGAAATAAATAATTTACTGGAAATAAATCGCAATAGAATAGGACAAAAACTATCATTTATGGAGGAAGTTTGGCTCAGCGAAACAGTCTGAATCCATGAAGGGATTGATCTCATTTCAAGGAGGACTGGAAATGCTATGTGTATAAATTTTCAAATTGATTTCATGGTTTCTCACTATAAAAATTATAAACTTCCTCATAAAATCTTTTTATCCAAGTCCTGGTTAAGGCGACCGTAGCCGAGTGAGTTGGTGCGCGACTTCCATTAGAAAGTGCACAGGCTCGAATCTCCGCGCTTGCTCAGCCAAACACCAATAAAGGCTGTAGGAGCCAAATATATATAACACATGTGCTGAAAATGTCCGGGCTTAACAAAGAAAACATATTGTTTTGTTAAAAATTAGCTTTATTCATCAACGTAATTTCTATCGAGAACTACGCAATCATTCCAGCGCCGCTCTAACATTTCAATACCACTTTTGTAGAACGATTATCTTTTGCCTCAGTTCAGTTCAGTTTCAGCGATAACCTCTTCATTCGAGCAAAATTTCTTACCGGCGAGCATATTTTTAGGTCTTCGAACAGCCAGTAGTCGCTGCGAGCCAAACCAAGGGAATACGGTGGATGTAGGAGCATTCGAAGGTCAATTCATGTAGTTTTGCCATTTTTGAAGTGAAAACTTCTTTAGAATCGTTGGGAGTGATTTGAAACTCGATGAAACGAAAAAGCGACACTCTTGGCTACGAAGCGTTAGGTGTTGATATACGTGTATGTGTGTGGCTGCGTACTGCTGAGGCACGCTAGTAGAGTGTGTATTGTAGTATGTATACTACACTGCCTATTACTTGCTTTGGTGTTTAGTTCAAGCGTCATACGTATTTATGTTTGCATGTATGCTAGTACGTATGTGTGCGCGCCTGCGTATTACGGAGCCACAGTGAGCGAGAAGGCATTATGTATACCTATACTACACTACCTAATACTTGCTTACACCAAGCGTCCTACGAATGTTTGTGTGTATGTTAGTACGTCTGTGTAATATACGCGTTACGACGCTCATAACAGCAACCGCGTGTGCTGTATTGCGTCCGTATTTTTATATTCGGAAATATTTTCATTTTTAAATATTTACCGCAATTGCAGGCGGTGTTGCAATATACCACAATCAAAATGACGGTGCTCGTATTGTAACTCCACAGATAGATCTGAATGCACATCAACTAGAATCACAGTCTGTTCAGCTCTCTAAAGTGGGAGAAATATGTGCATGCGAAACCAGATTGAGCAATGGAAAAACAGTTTTAATTGTGGCAATTTATATTTCACCGAATCAATCAATAAATAGCATCACGGAATTCATTCACGAAAATTTAATAAAGTATACACCAGAAGTATCGCGGATACTTAGAAAAGATTATGATAAAGTTCCAATGATTTTAAGTGGCGATTTTAACGTAAATTTTGCATTGGACACAGCGGTTCCTTTAATTGATTTTCTCTATACAACATTCAATTTAAAAATGTGTAACAATCGCACTGAATCGACAACACGATCAAAAACAACAATTGACGCGGTATTTCAAAGATATATTGACAACATCGAAACCAAAGCATTTGTATCATATTTTAGCTATCATAAGCCACTCGTATCATTTGTTGAAATTGAAAACATTGAGGATGAATAATAATAAAATGAAGAAAATAAAATATGAACTTTATAGCAATATTATAATGAACCTATAATTATCCCGCTCCTAATGCTGCTTTCGTCTCTTTCTCTCTCAGTTTGTTTTACGGAAGGTTTCATTTCTATCATTCAAATCGATTTTGTGGCTTTTGTTGATGTTTTCTGGTGTTACCGCTTCATTCGATCGGCCACTGCATTGTGAGTCATCGGTGTTTCTATGACCATTTTTGAAGTCATTAAATCATTGTTTTATTGCTATTTATTGTTTCTTTGCTTGAACGGTAGTTTAGCCATAAGGAAGCAGTGTAAAATTAAAACAGGAAATTCTTTTTGATTCATTGGTTTGAAAATAACAAAAGCAGCGTTACTTTTAGCACGAGACTCACGAGCTAATGAATAGAAAATCATGACACTTTATCAGCTGCCTTTTAAGGTTAGTACTAATGGAAAACGAGGTGAATTTAATAAGACTAGTGCCATCTATGCGTTAGACCCGAGACTTTTCAGCCCATGTGTTATATTACTTATAACTTTCATAGTATTTCTTTATTAATTTTACTAAGAACTGCTGTCTGGGATCCCATATATTCAGCAGTCTGTCAGACCCCATATTTTGGTTAGTGACACGAAAATGAAATTTCCATACTTGTAGGTTAACGGAAAAGAGAAAGCATGTGACATTAAACCCGAATCAGTTTCCTGCGCCAATATGACCACAACATCGCTTAATTTTGTGTGATGATAAAATGTGAAGACAAATTAATATTTTGTTTTGTATTGTTTTTTTCTTGTATCCAAATTTATGCAATTTATTTTTACGCACCCTTTTTGGGAAAGGCCCACAATTTTTGGTTAATTTTAGTTAAAGTAAAATTGAAGAATTGAGGAATTACTTTTCTATATATTTATAAACCAGGCTTGATTGCATCTATTCCTAGCCGGCTGCTAAACAGTGTTATTATTCGTGTTCACAGCTTTCTTTCACTTTTTCGCTTTAATATTTTTAAAAGTTTTTTTTTTTGACTCACACACTTCGAAAACTCTGACCAATGGCTTTTTTATGAATGTAATCGCATAAAATTCTCTGGGAAATTTGAAAGAAATCAAACGGCGGTATTTAAAGACGATTTCACATTTTTCTATTTTGCTCCTCACACATTTCTTAAACAATTTGTTTACACTCATACATATATATCTATATTTACATACATACCTGTCCCAGCAAATGGAATTTACTTATAGTCCAATGTGGTGCATTCATGTTAATCGTCTCACTACATCCCCTCAGCAACTGCCCCTCTTGTAAAATGTAAGTAATGTTCCACTTTCGCGAGGTAATCGATTTTGTAGCCCAAAATGTGTTCCGTTAACTGGCCAAGCACGCAATCATCGATTTAGTTTTTTCATATTTTTTCTTTTAATTTTTTCCACAGATTTAAGTTTTTTATTATTTTTCGGTTTAGCTTTATTTATGAGAAAGATATTAATTTTCCTCGGCCGTTTTTTTCACAATATTTTACGATTGGTAGTTTGGATTGTTTGTGCGCAATGCGTAGGCGCCAAAATTGTTGCCGCAACATGCAACCATACACATACACATACACACATAGGCATACTCACACTTTGCATGAACACAAACAAGCAGTCGCCTTTGAACGACAACAAACGACGCGGTTCGCTTGCAGGCTGACTAACAAGTTTGCAATGTTTGCTGTGTCGGTTGAACAGTGGCTTGTACTCTTGTAAGTTTTCGTTTTAAATGGTCGGAGGTTCATCAAACGGATTATAGGCCCAGATATTATTTAAAAAAATTTAAAATTTTTCCAGATTTTTAGTGCTCGAAAATTGCCCATCGTAATGATTCTTACATATTTGCACGTATCAAGTAATTTTTTAAGCTGCACGGGAAATATCGATAATGATAACTATGGCAAACTGTGTTGACATTTCTGTTTAGTAAGGTTTGGCAAGTCATCATGAATCGTTTAACGCCAGAAAAACACTGCCAAATTGTAGAAATCTTCTTTGAACAAAAAAAAAATGTATCTGGCGGCATTATCGGCCTTTATATCTTCTTTCTTTCGAGCTGCCGTTACGGTGAATGGAGGGCGCTATCGAGCCATGCTAACTGAATTTTTGTTCCCAAAAATTAGTCAGCTAAACATGGAGGGCATTTGACATCGACATCGGCGGCACAACTTGCTATACAGCGCGCATAACAATCCATTTATGGGACTGATAGAGTGGATCATGTAACTTGTTGCCGTGTCAGGCATATGCTAAATATCATATTCAAAAAATAAATGCCATGAAATTATCTACTAGAATTAAAAAGGTCGTAAATTTAGTATGAAAAATTACTTTTATTCATTTCAAAGTAAAAAATGTCTGAAAATAATATAAAATTAAGAATCAATTTACTCTCGCTCGATATGATCACGACGAATCGCAAGCTTCCCGAATGTGACTTGCAGATATTTTAGCCCACTCGTACAGAATGGCTTTTTTCAGCGCCTCGAGAGTGGTGGATGTTTCTGTTCGGACCTTGCTCTCCAAAAGGCCCACAGATAATAATCCATCGGATTCGCGTCTGGTGAATTTGAGAGCCATTGTGTGGACGTTTAGCAGTTCGGAACGTTGTTTTTTAGCCATTCTTGGTTCGCTCGAACTTTGTGAGACGGTGCCGAGTCCTCTTGAAACGTCCATGTTCTACCACCAAAATATTTGACTACCCGTGGCTTCAAAGCAACCTCCAGAATACTTTCTCGATAATATTTCGCATTTACCGTGACACCAGGCTCGATGAAAACGATTGGAGCGTGCCCATCTGCAGTTACGGCCTGCTGGTGGCCAATCGATGACTCAAATTCTCGTATGAACGGTCGGTCAAATAAACCCTATCGATTTACTCAATTTGAGAAATTTTCTCGTCAGAAAACACAATGTTCGGAAATTGACCGCTTTCTGCCAAGCGAAGCAACTCCTTCGCTCTCTCAAGTTTGACTTGTTGTTGCTTTGGTATGAGATCATGTGGCGCTTGGATCTTGTAGGGCTTGACTTTGAGATCATTTTTCAGTATGCGACGGATGCTACGGTCAGATATTTTCAGTTTTTTCGCCATTTGATTGACACTTTGGCACAGGGGTTTCGCTCAAGTCCTTTCTTCACTTTTTGAACCATTTCACGTGACGTTGGAGTTGACCACCTTTTGATGACCACTTCCATGACGTTTCGTGATGCCACCAGTATTTTACTTATTTACTTTAAGGTGCTCGAGCTCACGAAAAATCGCTGGTTGTGATTTTTCAATCAAATATAATGCAATCACACTTTTGCGTTTGAAACCCATTATCGATTTTCTTTTTTCGCGTTTACTCTCGGCAAAATGCGTCCGTGCGCTTGTAAACAATACTCTGGTCTGTCATTTACACTTCGAGTACCGGACCCTGTAGAGTAAAATAAAAAAAAAACATTCCAAAAATTATTCTGTTTTTTATTTCCATTTTAAGTTTTCAAGCTCTTAAGAAAACACCCTTGCCATTCAAAATCCACTGGAGATGCTCCAAAAAGGAACAAAAAAATTTCCAAAATTTGATTCTTCAAAAGCTGCAAAATAATTTTTGTAAAATCAAACTTTTTCAAAACATCTTCCCTAACAACTTGCGTGTTACGAGTGGCAAGCAAAGAAAGGGGATACACCAAAATTTTGTGAAAACCGAAAAACGTTATCAAGGACTCCGAGGCGAGGCCACGACAGGCAAGTACTGTCGCATTGTAATTCATGATCCAAATCGTACAATAGGATGAAATAATAAATGAATAAAATTACATTTAATTGGGCAAAAAAATTTAATTCAATTAAAACTACAAGTAATATAATTAACGCGCCTAAACTACCTTCAATGATGTTTATATATGCAAAAATATCAAATAAGATTGCATGAATTATCTACTTATTTAAAGGTTTAGACTTAAGATTTATTAAATTAATTATACAACAGAAGCCTGAAGATTTGCCACTTGACTCTCCCTCCTGCTCTCAGAGAGTTCTGCCCAACAGTCCGGCATGCACGAGCAATGGAGCAACATTTCTCGTTCTCTACGTACCGCCGCTGAACAAGAAATTGGATTCTGGCGAAGGCGAAAAAATAATTGATACGACGAGCAATGTCATGCTGCCGCAGAAAGATGCTACTTATAGAGCCGCGCTGCGATCGGGCGCAACACGAGCCATGTGGGATCGCTACCGGGAGCTAATAACCGAGAGACGTATCTCAATATGAGAAAGTTTGGATGAATAATATTAAAATACGAAAGATGAAACCACAATAATTTATTTAGGGCAAGTTTTTCGGTGCTAATTTGACTTTTAGCTGAGTTTAGCTCTTCAAATTTTTTTTTTTAAGTTTTCCCTTGACGCTTCTCCTATATCTTACAAAACTAATCGCGAAATTATTGAAACTAATGGGAAACACAGAGTTGCACACTGAAAATTATCGTAAAAATCCTGGAGTTGTTATTAAATCCCGAATTAGCGAGGGTGGAATTTAGTAGGGCTAGTCACCTGTTTTAATTCTGAATTAATTCTGAATTAAGGAAAGAAGACAAAATCTGCATACATATGTGAGCATTCTTAATATTAGAAAAATTGTCTCTAAAACTTCCCCAAAACTACATTATAATTAAATTGGGACTAATAATTAACAATATTAATAACAAAGCAAATATAAGAACTAAAATAGTAAAATGATTTATATTTACCTCCTCACCAAGTTATCGAAGAAAAGGTAATTTCATTACGACTATTTTTGATTATATGGCAGACTTTTGACATTGCTCCAGTACATATAAATACTAATCTTAGCTAGGGAGATTTCTTATGAATTAGTTGGGACTTAATTAAATACAAGAATAAAATTTACATACCCAAAATGGAAGTCAATGGGATCAATAAAATAAATTGAAAGATGCTCTGAAAAAAATCTTAAAAAGCTTTTGATGTTGACAAATATTGACTTGATTTACCAAGCACATTTTTTCAAACAAAATAAACAAATTTGCGCGACATATAACGAAACATTAATCCAGGTAATACTTCGATAAATTTTTTGGATTCCTTTATTTTTCGGTAGATGCCTTATACTAAAAAATGTTCTTACCAAAAATAAACTATTTTAGTATTTTCTTAACCAATTTTATTCAGCCAAATTCTATCTCTGTTAGTGAACTCATTTTTTCCAAAATTTATTGTCATCTTGTTGTGTAAGTTAGAAAGAAAGAATATGTACTTTTAATTTATCTTTATATTGCACAACGTTTGCCAGTTTTAATTTCACGTAAGATGTAGGTTGGTTATAAATGGAGAAAATATGTGCGCATGGTACATTATGGATGATTATACTTTCATGATTAAAAAGTTCTTGGAATATATGCTTAAGTAGTGTTTCATTAATTCTCGAAACATTTCTGGAACTCCATTTTCAGTATAACCATCAGAGCTGTCTTTGATTTTTTCATTACTTCCTTTCGCAATCAAGTCGGAAACAGAAATGACGATCAAACAGAAAAAAATTGCAAAGAGCCAGAGCAGGGGAGTACGATGGTTGTTGGTTAGTATTCCTTTCGTTCTTTGTCAAAAATTCACGGATAATGAGGGCACTGTGTGATGGTGCGTTATAATGGTGCAAAATGCACGAGTTGTTTTCCCACAAATCCTCTATTATTTGGCGAATCGCTTAATGTAAACATCTCGTATCGCCCAAAATAGTCCTTATTAACTATCTAATCTTCTGGCAAAAAGTCGTAGTGTACATACAATTCCATTCTAATCCATAAAAAATGAAAACGACACGGTTTGTTGGGTCTTGGTCCATTTGGAGCTCTCCACTCCCTCGCCGTTGGATTACGTGTTGTACTCATAAACCCATCATCAGTAATGATGCGTCTGATGAATGCTGAGTCGGACTCAGTCTTAGAAATCATAGTTTTGGCGATATCAACGCAATCTGTTTTTTTGCATGAAATTCAGGTCCTTTGGGACCAACGAACGGCCTTGCAACTACACCGCGCAAACGCAAATCTTTAACTACAATATCCGTAATCAGTATTCAAGTTCTCTACCAGCTCTATGATGCTTAATCTGCGGTTATTAAACAATTTTCTTTCACTTTATCACTTAATCAGTTTTTGATGTCGATGTCCTGTCACTACTTTCGTCATCCTCGATGGACTCACGATCTCTTCTGAAGCCATCATTACTGAAACAGTTACACAACATTTATAAGGTTCTCGTACCATTGAATCCATTTTTAAGCCAAAAATTAATACAAACTCGATGTTACAAATTCAAACTCACTTTTAACACTGTAAAAAGTTGAAAGCAGGTGCAGAGGCAGATTTACTCAAAACGGCGTTACTTTTACAAATGTCAAGTAATAGCGATAAAATTTTGGTAAGAATGGTAATCACAGATGTGTTAACATAACAAAAAAAAGAAGCAGATCTCAAATCAGTTGACTTAGAGCGTCACCTGGCGGGAATAAATGCTTCCTTTTGGCTTTATAGCTATTTTTGATACATTGAAACACAATAAATATAATATCATTATTGTCATCCGTCACAAGAATAAGAAATGTATATTTTAAATGACAATGAAAAAACTTTAGCATCTTGAAATATAGTGTTAATTTTGAGGCACCTTGTACTTTCCAATACATTGTATATCGCCACTAATTTGCTTCCTGTTAATCTAAAGAAACCATGTTAATATTTTAACTATTTTTTATTCATAATTTGTCATCATTCACTTTTATTACACTTTTTTCTTACTAAAGGAAATTCTTATGTCGTTTTGCATATTTTCGGCTCAACAGCTCTAAACAGCGGTTGCCTTCATTTTCAAAAGTAAAATATTTCTATATATGATTTTGCGAGCTATAATTTAATAATTTGAATTTTCTCCATCATGTACCCCACTGCATAGCGCACGTCTGCACATACATACAGATGTGAATATCTATGCATTTTTGAGACTTTTTAAAACCACTATCGAGCTTCGAACAAGTTCGATAGATTGGCGCGCGGGAAACAAACAACACAAACCCATGTGATATTGGCCAAAACAAATGCAATGGTGCGCGCTATTCGAATTTGTCTATCGACCAAAACAAGCGACAGCCAACAACAGCTGTCTCGAGTGCGGCCAGGGTTATAGCTGTTGTGTTTGCTGTCGCTAATGGCGACTGACGTCGGGTTAGTTGCTACTACTGCCGTTTGAGTGGCTACGGAAAAACTCGTCTGCCTACACGCATGCGCTTATACGCCGTCGCGATCTGCCGCTTCACTTTGCTCACACGCCACGCTGCGTGCACCGCACGAATTTGGTATTTGTCGTTCATGCGCTCGGTTGGCGGCTGCTTGGCGCGCTCGTCAATCGCCATAAAAAGTCGCCGTGAGCAGTTTTGTCAACTGGTGGCAGCAGCTCAACAGCGATCTCCGCAGCACCAGCAGCTGTGATCGCAACATTTGTTGTTGACGTTTGACAGCGACAATAGTTGCACACTCGCGCACAACACCGCGATCGCGTTGATCGCTCTAATCATTCCTACGCCGAACGACATTCGCGTCGGATCACGCGGTGAGTCAAAAATAATTACACGCGCACATACATACAAACATATCTACGTTACAAAGTTCTTGTGGTCGCCTCGCAAGCTGCTGAAAGTCTCGCGCTATGGTTGATTGTAAGTGGGCGGCAGAAAGCGCTGTGGCAAGCACTGATCACTGATATATGTGTCTATGGTGAACTTGTGGCTGGTTTATTTTTTCGTATGTTAGTGAAGTGATCGCTTTAAAATTTGTGTGGAAAGACGCGGAGTAAACGTTGCAACGCCTAAGTATCCTTCTAGCTCATTTGAGTTGGTGTTGAAAAATAAAGTGCAAAGCAAGTAAATAAAACACTTTTTTCCCAAAGTTTGTGATTAAATCCTCTATGAGTGTTAAGCCGTAAAATAAAAAAGAAAAGTCTTCTCAATCTAGCGAATATTCATTTTATTGAACCATAAAGATCGATCAAACTCTTCCCTGCCTGAGAGCCAATACTTCATTGCTATCGATTTAACGTGAAGTGGAAACTATTTGTTGTTATCCGAAAGAAGTGCACCGTTGCATTAAAATGTCATGCCAGTCATTTAATATTGTTGACGGCTTAAGTAAAGATAAATAATATGAAGCATTATATTCGTGCAACTTATTTAACACACGGCCGCCTGCATGTGCATGTGTATGTGTAAGGGGCTGATGTGGGTGTTTGCTGCCACCTTCGCACATTCCATTTTTGTGACATTAATGCGGATTAAAATATTTTGTTACAGTATTAAAAGCAAGCACTGTCAGCAGTCTCCTTGCCTTTTTTTGTTGCAGTGAGAAAAAGTGAAGTGACAGGGAGTGCTCGGCAGGAAGTGATGTCATGATCTAGAAAAAAAAATTTCAAACAAAATAATTAAATACCTGAAGCATTAAAGTACCACTTCAGATTTTAATATGATTTACTTTCCATGTGTGTGTAAAGGGAGATCGAAGTAATTGAGTTTTATCAAAAAATTCCGCTCACAACAAATGGGATAAGTAAAGTGAGAAGTGTCAAAATTTAACTAGTAGATCTTTTAATTTTTTTTGCTTGAAATAAGTCTCTATTGGATTGAAATTCCTTACTTGTAATTACACTGTACTCGCACCTTGAACTTTGTTTCAGTAAAGGTTCTAATAGTTGATCTTACTTAATTGCAGTCTTCTAAAATCAATGGCATTCCTCATTTTGCCAAATGCGGTTTAGTTTTTGAGACAACGGTACATGAAAATTTTGCGTGGATATAATATTAGTTTTTTTGCAAATAAATTTCTCAGTTTTAAAGTTCTTTTAATAAAATTTTGCACGTAAAATCATCGAAATCAGTTCACCGTAAACTATTGCGCCCATACAAGCGGTTGATCCGATATGACGTTACCGTGTTAGCTATTTCTTAATAAAAAAAAAGAATAATAATTGACGCGTACAGTTCTGTTAGGTGTTAGGCCGAGGTCATCCTCCTATTTGTGGTGTGCGTCTTGATGTTAAAGGGATCAACAGTTTAAAGCCGACTCTGAACGGTAAATGGTTTCTATGAGGAGCTTTTGCATGGCAGAAATACACTCAGCGGTTTGCCATTACCTGCCGCGGAGCGACCGCTATTAGAAAAAACTTTTTCTACATTTTTTTCGCTTATGGAATATTCTTAATACCTAACATAAAACGAAATATAATAGTATAATGGTTTTAACATTTTTTAGATATACCCGACAAAGTTTTGAAACGAATAATTGAATTTTCACATTCATCTACTCCCATACGTGAATTTAAGAAAATTTTCAAGTACTGTTATCAAAAAACTCTCTCAATGAAAAATCAGAGCTCTTGGCCAAATTTTGAACTTGCACAGTGTTATTAAGTATATCGAATTAAAAATATATGATTAAAGTGAAGTTTGAAAATACAAACTTACACTCAGGTTTTCCACCGAAATTATAATATTTATTACATTTTGAGAATTCGGACAAAATATTTCAGCAAATCATTCAGATTTACGTTAGATAGATTGTTTAGAAATTACCTCCAGTTATCTACAAATTCAATAAGTACTGAAGTTTCACTCAGATAAGTTTCTCAAAACTCACCTCAGATGATAGAAGAGTTCACACTTAAAAATGTATGCATAAAAAGTTTTGAAAATTTTATCAACTCAATCAAGATAATGAGATTGACTTCTGTTTTTTGGAAGATACTTCGGTTTAAGGAAAACCTGAATAACTCAGTCAAATTTCAACGGATTTAGGCCTCCAGAACATCATTGGAAATTTATTGTTTTACTTGTTCTTATTCTTACTTCTTGGAAAGTTAACGTTTCACGTCACATTTTTTTCCCTAAATATCAGCTTACTGAAATATTTTGGAGGAAGATTTAAAATTAAATATATTTTATAATTCTAATTGAAAAACATTATCGATTTTTGGCGGAACGGCATCACCAAATAAGGTTGTAAATAGTAACGGCCAATATGCCTATAATTGATTAATTTATTGATATAATTATTGTTTTTGTTTAAATAAAAGCCTTCGGTAAAAACGCTACGAACTTATTCCCCAACCTAATATGTAGCTCATTTAAGGCACTTCGCTCTACGGAGGAACAATTACTCAAACTTTCATTAAAGTAATTTAGAAATATCGACTGCGGCAGTAGAGCAACTCAAAGAAGTTTTTCTGAAGAGTACGAGGTTTGTGCAAAAAACAAGGTGAATTTTCGAATTTCGCGTGCTACGTACTTTCGACATTCGTTTATTATTATTTTTTATGTTGGTACACTCGTCTCGAATATATGTTGACGGCTTTAGCAATGTTCAAACAAATGTTTTGCGTGTTCGGTGATTTTATTTGGAAATATTTCCATTCAGGAACCTCCCGAAAATCTTACGTATATAGATATATTGTACCTACATGCACATTAGGCAGGTTCTTAAAACAACTAATTGAATTAACTCTTCCAATCTCACCTGCTGAATCAGTTATACCAACGGTCAAAGATATCACTTATAAATTTTGGTCCTAATTGCAGACGTTAAAATTTAGATTACCCTATGAAATTCAAAAAATAAATCCAATATCTAAAACAGACACTTGCTTTCTGACCTAGGAAAAATGGATGAATGTTTATATGCAAGCTTTGTGTTTTCCAAGAGAAGTTAAAAATCATAAATTAACTTTCTAAAGTTGAATTTATTTTAATATATTATAAAATATAATTTAATTTATTATAAAATATAACTCTTGTATTTTTAACCGTAATAAAAAGCGCCGGAAAACTAAAAACCAATGCGTTTAGTAAGCTGCGCGAGCAAGAGCAACACCTGTTTTGCAGCGGCCAGCCAACGCTGTCTGGTCTTAGTATATTATTTACTTACCTAAGTGTTAAACATTTTTAAAGCTATAGATAGAGCGTCTTGTCAGTATTTACATGTATCGATTTTCCACTTTTTAAGTATCACATCCAAGTAATTTGTTTAGCTCTGATTGTAGTTTCTGAAGAGCCGGTCTTTCTGTAGAGTCCAATATTAATAGAGCTGTGTAGTCGACTTTGTTGTTGTTGAAGCAACTTGCTAAACCCTGTCAGTGCAATGTAGTTACCCGCCGCCTTCGTCTAGCTCATCTAACGGTAGGTCCAGGAAACTTGCTGTTTCGACAGGTTGGGTCCAGAGGGAAGGGTGTGTTAGCTGAGTAGATTTGATGGGGCATGTGAAAAGATGGTTAGTATCGTGCGGAGTTGATTTGTATAGTTAGGAGTTTAGTCTGCTACAGTATCCAGAACGTAATTGTACCAAAGTTACGCGGGCCCCTCGGAGTAGCTGGAGCTCTTCATCTGCTGTGGTTGGTGGTTGTACTCTGATTATGGCACTCAGGAGTTTAAGAAGGTGGCAAGTGTCTACCGATGAATGTTGTTGAGCCTATGTCTAAACACTGTCCAGTCCAGTAGTTGTCGGTTAGTTTTGTCCTGGATCTCGTCGGTATAGAAAACTACAGGGGTGAAAACTACGGTAGCATCCGAGTAGAAACTGTTTGCTGAGCAGTTTGTTGTGCTCTTTGACAGGGAGCAACTGTGCCTCATTATGTAGGTGTTGTAGGGGGAATATGAGGAGGCATCCCATGGCGGTCCTAACATCGGTGTTTTGGCATGTCTGCAGCTTTGACCACTGCATTCCCATGCCAGCCGGTTCTACGTTACCGGAATGACTCGGGTTTTCCCGACCAAGGGCTGCCGCCTCAATAAACTAGCTCTGTCTAGTGCCCATATTTTGTCGTCTGAGTCGATATGCCTGCTGCATAAAATATATGTATGAGTCTAAGGCACTTCCTTGAGGAGCTCCTTGACGAACTTATTGCGGACATGCATCATTGTAGGTAAGTGAAATGGTAGGCGCCGTTCTAATGTCTGAACGCGTCAAAGTCCTATGTCTTACCTATATGTAATAGTGTTGTGCATGTTGACAATATCCCTAAATTGTGGATAGGTACAAGTTCCCTTATCTTTATGGATAAGTTAAAAAATTAACACAAAACTTACCTGTGCTGACCATATAAATAGGGTTGTGGGGAATATTTATGCTACCTTGCGTAAGCTGAGAGTCTCTGCAACATTCACGCCAGAGAAAAACGAGGCGCAAACTAGTTCTCCAGCTAATTATGCCTCTCATTACCTACTCTGAGGTGGTATACAACAAACTCGACTCCACATCTTGCCATAAACTTAATGTGGCATTTAATAACGCGACGCGGTATGTTTATGGGATTGGAAGATAAGACCATATCTATGCCTGGCCATCAAGGTTACTGGGCTGTTGCATTAATAGTTATTTGTCTGCTAGAAATTGCATATTTTTATGCAAACTAACATTATTAAAGTTTCCTCCCTATCTGACAGAGAAGTTGATACCAGTAAGGTCTCGCAGACACAACATATTCATCGTTCCAAAATTTAATTACCTACCATGATCTAGATTATTTTTCATTAGCGCTGTTAAGTGTGGAACTCATTACCCGACACTGTGAAGGCTGGACTTAACAGATTTAACTTCAGGGCACAAGTCTATAATTACTTTAAAAGTCTATAATTACTCTCTACATTCTCTAATTACTACTTTTGTTCTTTCTTTTCTAAATCCTTCTTTTCTTTTCCTATTGCTTCTTTTCTTCTTATTATTATAGTTAAGTTAAATATATTGGATTGATTCGTAGATGAACTGGTGTAAAATTTAGATTAAGAAACTTGTATGTTAAAAATATCCCAGTTGTTTATAATATTGTTGAAGTACTATTAAAAGACCTTAGTCTTACTATGTACTATTTATATAAACAAATAAACTGAACTGAAACTGAACTGAACTTGCTTTTAGAAGAAACAGTAGGGATTTCAAGATCACTGTGAATTTGATTGTTTGTGACGTAGAATGCAGCTATAATATGACATTCATGTACAGGTCTCTAGCGCTAAATGGTATTTTTTTCTGCCCGTGGGTATGTATGAGTATAACGACCAATAGAGGTGACCCCTTTGATTTTTAACTCTTTGCCAACCTAAGGCATATTCACATTGCTGGCACTGCTGGTGGTATTAGCTAAATTTAAAAAAGTATTTATATGTTGAATTGTTTATTTATTTATACGTATACACATATATGTATATATGTTAACATGCGATAAACTAGGATTTATATAATCCAGTTCAATGATTTGCTAAACCAGTCGGCCATATAAAGGAATTCTTATACTTTGATGTTTGCTGAAGAACGAAACTCTGAACAAGAATAAATCGCCATTTTTGGCCAAAAGCCAATCAAGTAAATCGCATTCAATCTCTTTTAAGGCCAAGCAATTTTTAAGATCAAAAAGGTGTTATAAGTCGTTAAGCAGCTTCGTGTTAAAAGGCGATTGGACGTAAATGGTATGTAAGTTAATTTTGTAAAGCTAATCTTTTCAATAATTCATACCACAATAGGGATAAATGTGTATGTGTGTATAAATATACGATTGTGTCATTCGCCGCGCAAAGTTGCAGGTTTTCACTTTCTTCTAATTGTTTTACCGCTCGTTTATAAACGAGTAAGGCTTGCATGCACACTATAAAATTCTTACTGCCCACACGCCAAAGCTACTTTTCTATACAAACAAACAAACTCGCGCGTAAGTTAAGAAGAAAGAAAATTCCTCATTGCCTTTCTTTTCCACAGTTTTCTATAAACTTTTACACTTAATTCGCTGACAACTGGCCCAGACAATTTTTTATGGTTTTTTATTTTATTTTTTTATTTAAACCATTTTTTTGTTTATGAATTCATTGCACGAAAGAAAGCATCGTGTAATCAATGCGACCTGCCAATGACAGTTGAAGTGTCATTTACTCATTTCTTAGTAAGCGTTGACGCCAATACGCACAAACGCATGCGTATATCATTATTCTGGTATCTCTCACAATCAATGCGTCTGTCAGTTCCTCTTGATCGCGCGACGATCTTCATATCTCATGGCAATAATCTGTGTGACTGTCGGATCAGTAGATCTGCAGCAATGGCGCGGCTGTTAGTTACCCTGCTGTGAGCTACTGAACTCACTTTGTGGCGGCCCGATAAGCCGCTTAAAGTGATTTTCCCCCTTCAGTTGCTGTTTGTTGCCGGAAGACTGGTGGCGTACAGCTGCTGCGATTGGTAGACATTTTGCGTGATACGGTGTAAGTGATCTATTGCCACTGTTGGAATGTTTCGTGGTATTGTCTTTGATCAAATGATGTTTGTTTTTACGATTGCAATATGTGGGCACTTAGATTGGTTACTATGTGGTTACTCTAACTGTTGTTCCGCGTATGTATGCACTCATACTTTGCGTAGTAGGTGCAAAGAGCTTTTATGAAAATTGCAGTTTAAGAATCTGCATCCTCCAGCATATTAAAAATGCATTTTGGGTGGCTCCAAATAATTCATCCTGAATTAGAGGATTGGAACGGATGGAATAAACAACGAAATGATAAAATATGGCGACGAAGTTTTTTCAGAAGAATTAGCTAATTTTTTTCAAAAGATTCTCGATACGGGTAAGGTTCCATTAGAATGGAGTGAAAGCATCACAATACCCATATTTAAAAAAGATGACAAAAAGGTCCCAAGTAATTATCGGGCTATAACATTACTAGATCTTTGTTAAAGATATTTACAAAAATTCTCGCTGAGGAAATAGCATTTGCGTGTATAAATGAGACACAACAAGGCTTCAGGAAAAGCCGATTGGCAAAATATCAAAAAATCCATAGAATTTAACTACCCGTTTACCTCTGCTTTGTGGACCTTACAAACAAAAAACTCTATTGGAAAAAAGCCTAAACTTATACTCGTATTACCCAAAAAAATCCCAGCAGTCTGTTCAAGACACTGCTTTCTTGCCTTGCTCGTATACTAAATCGGAATTGCTTACACGAGGACGCATTTCTCTTCAATTTTGATAGATTTTTGTTTAAGACCGACTGGGTTTGAGCTGACTCCTAGGATGTCAGCGGTTTTAGCTCCATCTAATTTTTGTTAAGTTGAGTGGAAACAGAAGACTTAAGTAACAAACACGAACTTATTTGTGCTTTGTGATAAATAAGTTGTAGAGTAAAAATGAGTCCGTATAGAACCAAAAGCCTTTTCCAGGTCTACAGCGAATCCAACTGTATTTGTAAAATTGTATTTTGTAGCAGTCGGTTTTAAAAATAGCAAACTCACTTAGACCAGGTAGGTCCATTGTGGTACCACTGTGTAACATTGGAACCTGAGTATTTATTTATCACGGAAGCACCGGATAAAAGAAGTCTTCTACTGTTTCTTGCTCTTCCTCGTCTTTGTACGCGAAAATATTCCTAAGCTAAAAGAGTGCCTACCTAACAGGCTAGAGGTTAAGCAATTCTCCAGACCTTTTCTTATCTATTTGCGGCCAAATTAGCCTGGTTGTAACACACGTACTTTCATCTCTCCGTGACCTATTGGTCTCCTCGAGAATACTATTTTGTATCCTTAATTTGCAAGTTGCCATAGGAATCCCAATATTAGCTCTGTTTTCATGCAGTTGAAAATTAGTAACTTAAACTTATCGACCTTACAATTTCCTTCAATATATCTAAGTCCCGGAACCATATAAAGCTGACCTTGAAGATGGTGTTAATATCATTATAGCTGGGCAATCTTTGATCTTAGTATAACTAACTGCCTCCATTGATTTGGAGACTTCTACTAATCCGAAACAGTAATTAAAGAAGATTCTTAATCAGAAAAAGTGCAGCTATGGTCGGAACTAGAACAAATCGAAAAAATTAAAACAAATCGAACTAGAACAAATCGAAAAAACTGACAAAGGGCGCGCGCTTTTGAAAAAAAATCTTCGTAAAATCGGCTCTATTTCGCTAGTTTCTTAGTGTAAAAAATAGGTTAATGGGCTGTAAAAGCTATAATGTTCGGAATTCCCTCATGAAAATTTCACAGTATATTCTTAAGATACTGTACTTTCGAAATATCGAAAAAACAAAAAGTCGATTTTGGAAATTTCCAGACCACCGGGTCCCCTTGAGGTACATAGTTACCTCCTTTATGGCCAAAACTTTTGCCTGGTAGACGCTACAGTAGCCCGGAAGTCGGACAGATAATTCCAGTCCTAATTCTTTAGAAAAACTTTCTTAGCCTACTTTATTTTTTAGCTTGGATACATCCGTGTACAAATTTATTTCCCCTCGCCTCCATGGTCTTTGAGTTTGCTACTCTCTTCTTGAGGGGATGATAGTTTTGAAGAGCTAGTTGATGGTGGGTTTAGGGAAAGAGTAGTTGATTTCTTGATTATAACTGCTCATAGTATTTTTTCGTCCAGGTGGGCCCTACTCTCTGGGCAACCATCACTACCTACCTACCTACCTGCTCATAGTATAGAAGTGAAGAAGCGTGGCCATCAAGTCTGACCACTGAAGTGGCGGCCACGTGTTTTCCTACCAGATTTAAAGCAGTTAAGTTGACTAGCACCACGAGTGCTTTTTTTTTTGGGTAGTTTTTACAGCGCCGGTGAAGCTTAGAAACATAGTTCTTTGGACGTTGCTCAGCAGTTTTATATAACTTGCTCTTATTGTAAATAAATCATCAGACAATTAAAGCGAAGCACTTTGGAAATACCAAGAATGGAATACTTAAAGTTGATACCGAGATCAGATTCAGAGAGGTCAAATCTGCTTTTGGTAGCTTTAAAAAGTTCTAATACTCTGAAAATTAGCAGCGCTCACAAAATTTCGAATTCTGCGAAATTTGAAAGGAACGGCTCCTCACACGAAGCGTACTATATTCCAACGCTATTGAGAAAGTAAATAGAAAATAATTGGGCATATAACCGTCAGTCGTCAAACAATGTTAATAAACTTAGAATGGCATTGTACTAAGACCACCAAGGTGTCCGCTGCAGGAAAAATCTGAAGGAACTTCAAGGGAACTGTTTAGAAGTGTGAAGATGGTTTTGTGGTAATCAGACGAAACAGAAAAAAGGTTTATTACTTTACAGTTTTTCGTTTATTGTTACTTTCGTATTGTAAAAGCTCAGAAGTCCTAGGAGATATGTTAACAAACTGACGTAATCTATAAAGCATAAGTTTGAATTGGCTTCAAATGCTCGTTGGTTTTTGTAATTTTTTTCCATTGTGCGCATTTTCTCGAAACAGAAAAAGAAATGCAAAGCATTCGTTATATGAAATAACAGCCGCAATACGTGCAGGGAATAAAATGATCAAAAATCAACGAGAATTTTCATCTATTTGGCGTTTTTTATATCAAAAATTGATTATAAAACTGCAACCTAAGTTCTTTTTTAAATCTGACGAAAAAGTTTGAAATATTAATAGAAACTTGTTGGGTTTTTATGAAAATTGCACAAAGTTGTAAACCCTATTTATGTGATAATCGTTGTGAAATGAACTCCATTGATATAAAAATCTACTAAAATAAAAAAAAAAAATTAAAAATAGGTAGAGAAGGTCAAAATATCGTGTATTTATTATTTTTGCCAGAAACATACCTATAATGTAAAAATAATCAGCAAGAGATATGAAAAAAATCGTTCTTAATGGCTTAGCATAAAAAGGAAAATATAAATAGATGAAAGCGCTTCTGAGATATTTTGGCTAAGCTTCCTCATCAATTTGTGTTGTGCGTTTTGCTGATGTTCCTAGAGGAAGACACCTACGCGCGTTATGCCGACTCGTAGATGAAATCTTAATTATGATAATAGTTGCCATAGCAGAATTTCATTTAGTGGATTGCCATTGCGTGCCGAGAGGCGATGGCTATTAGAACAAAATTTTGCTATCATTTGATGTCTCACATCCACAGCGAACTTGATGCGCGGGGCAACCGATTGGTTGTCACGCTCTAAGTCATTAAAACTACCAAAACAGTACACAAAAGAAATTCAAAATGGAGCACCAATTATTTGTTGTACCTAATTATATGGACATATTTGTCGTCAATTTAGTTCTAAAATTCCTTATAGTCATTTATTTAATTTTTAATTTATTTTAAGCTTCCATTGCGAACTGAATATTTGTAAGCGCAAAAATAGCACAAATACAAGGATTAAAGAGAGAATGTTATCCTTAGCTATAAGATCAAAGTTGCCTAGGTTATGAACAATGCCACAAATATGTAAAGTTTTTATTAGGGTGGTCCTTTAAAAATGGAAAATGTGAGCATAAGATATGTGCCTAAAGAGAAACAAAGAATTTTTTTCACAATTTATACCAGAAAAAAGATTAAAAATATTGTGCAGTGGAAATCCAATCCATAAGTACAAAATATACAGGGTCCGGCACTCGAAGTGTAACCAATAAAAAAAGCCATACATATAGTTTGAAAAATTACTTTTATTCAATTAAAAGTAAAAAATGTGTGAAAATAATACAAAATTAAGAATCAATTTATTTCGAGACTGGTGAATCTTTACTCTTCAAAAAGTCCAAAGAGAATAATCCAACGGATTCGCGTCTGGTGAATTTGAGAGCCATTGTGTGGACGTTATAAAGTTCGGAACGTTGTTTTTTAGCCATTCTTGGTTCACTCGAACTTTGTGAGACGGTGCCGAGTCCTGTTGAAACGTCCATGATCTGCCACCGAAATGTTTGTCTGCCCACGGCTTCAAAGCAACGTCCAGAATACTTTCTCGATAATATTTCGCATTTGCCTTGACACCAGGCTCGATGAAAACGATTGGTGAGTGTCCATCTGCGGTTACAGCTGCCCAAACCATTACCTGTGGCGGGTGCTGCCTCCTAGTGGCCAGTCGATGACTTAAATTCTTGTATGAATGGTCGGTCAAATAAACTATATCGTTTTGGGAGTTTACGAATTGCTCAGTTTGAATCGAAAAATTTACTCGTCAGAAAACACAATGTTCGGAAATTTACCGCTTTCGGCCAAGCGAAACAACTCCTTCGCTCTTTCAAGTCTGACTTGTTGCTGCTTTGGTGTGAGATCATGCGCGAATTGGATCTTGTAAGACTTGACTTTGAGATCATTTTTCTGTATGCGGCGGTTGCTATGGTCAGATATTTTCAGTTCTCTCGCCATTTGATTGGCACTTCGTCGGGGACTTCGCTCAAGTTTTTTAATTTTTTTATTTTATTATTTTAGGTCCAAGTTGTTACAAAAAGGA
This sequence comes from Anastrepha obliqua, assembly GCF_027943255.1. Taxonomy (NCBI): domain Eukaryota; kingdom Metazoa; phylum Arthropoda; class Insecta; order Diptera; family Tephritidae; genus Anastrepha; species Anastrepha obliqua. The sequence goes on along the minus strand of NC_072895.1, from coordinate 83,180,133 downwards.
AATAGACAAGTGTAAGCATGGGCCTATTTATAAATTTTTTGCTTGGAAAGGAAACTGAAACTGATCTAATGTGCAAATTATAGAAACAGATCACTGGTAGTTACTTCCATCACATCTTCTGCTAGTCGCATTTTCACCTATGAAATGACATTAGTCACATTTAGCATAAATCTATATTTGCTATTGCTGACGTCTGAATCCTTATGGAGGTAGAATTTTTCCATAAGGCTAACAAAAGCGATTAGCAATCTTCTACCAAGCTGGTTAGTCTGTGCGTTCTTTCTCTATATACGAGCGAAATATGTTGTATAAACACATCAACCAACAATGTAAAAATTGAGAGCCATCACTTGTAGAACACAAATGGAGGGCGTTCAGTGTTTTGCTGACTACGAATCGTAGATGGTTTTATGAGAAGTTTTTTCATATCAGTAGTTCATTCGAAGGTCTGTCGGCGCGACATTTATTTTATTAGGATACATTTTTTATTCTACTAGGTTTACTTTTTCTATCTGATCAAGTAAACTTTCTCCGTCCTCATTTCATTTCATTCAATTCAAGGCTTTAGCGTGTACGAAATCTGTGAAAATTTAGCGCTACGCAAGTTTCGGAAATCGTAAAACTCAAAAAAAAAAAACAGAATACAGTCTCTACAGCCTATAACGTAATTGGCGAAGGGTATAAATATGCACTGATAATTTTATCTGGCTTAAAAAATATGTAAAAATTGTGCACTTTTAACTTTTAAGACCGGTTTTAGAATCTTGAATTTGTAGAGGCTGTATTTATTTTTATATAGGAAAATAAATGGGTACTCCTTGCAGGTTTTAATTTTTTTAAGGATTACCCTATATGTATTTGTGCTGGTTTTTGCCTCAACTTTCTGGCAGTTCAGTGTACTTTTCGTGTTTTTTGTTTTTTATTAAAAAATACGTGCACTTTTATTTTTCTAAATCTTGGTAGTGACACTTAATAAATTTTGTAAGACTTTGTACAAAAAATTGCAATTTTTCGTTATGTAGAAAAAATTCATGGGAACACCGTTAAAAATTACAATAAATTTTTTTTTTAAAGACCACCCTAATGCACATGCATGCATTATCTACTATTCCTGTTGTTTGCACCAATTTTCTGCCAGTTTGCAGCCAGCAATGATTTTTTTCTGATTAAAAAAGAAATATTAAATTTATGTATTTTTATTTTTCGAAACCTTGGTAGACGCATTTAGGACTTGTTTTCGGCGGGCTTTATTTTTTATATATGGCAAAAAAATGCGTACCTCGCGCTAATTTAAATGTTTCCTTTTTTGTAGGTACTACCCCAATGCACTTACTACAAATACGCCTGCTGTTGTTTGCCTCAATTTTCCGCCAGTTCACTGTCTGCAATGATTTTTAGTGTTTGTTTTTTCAGCAATTCATTGACTTGTTGATGTTAATTTTGTGGCTACATACTTTTGTTGTTCTCGTTACCATCTTCTAGCAATGTAATATATGTTTGCTTTGCTGGTCGTGCGCAACTCAGTTATGGCAACAGCAACATTTGCTGGCTGAATTTGGTTGCATTTGCCGGTTTGTCAGTTTGCCACATTCCACACTTTGACATTTCTGCTCCACTAGCTCTATGGACACCTCGCTGGACGTGATGTGATGCACACACCTCCACAGCCCCTCCCCCACGTATGGAGTGTTCATGTTTTTCTTTTTGTGTTTTTATTTTTTTATCAACGCAGCTGTCAACGCATAAATGATAATAAATTTGAGTGCCTGTCTTAGCAATTTGGCTACTGTATAATTACTTGCGATGGCACTAACTTGCAGCCTAACAACATATCGCTGGGGCAACTGGCCGCGAGTGAACAAGAATTAAAATAAATACGGCACAAAAAATGTTGACTTAAAAATTTGTAAAAATTTGTACATATTTGCTTATTGGTATTTACTTATGCTAAATGTGTAGGTATGTAAAGCGTAGTTGTAAATAAAAGTTGATAACTTCGTCTGTTAAATCTGTTCAACCTCAGCTGTATTGACATTTTTTGCAATTCGTAATGCTCATTTCATTTGGTCTCTGTTTGATTTGTAAATTTTTGCAGCGGATGAATATTCGATAAGTTGCTGATAAAAATTGTTGTGATCACACACACATACATGCACATGAAAACATTGAGAAACTACGACAACATCTACAGTAAATCTGATAATATTATTTGAGGTCTGGGCAGAGCTTTTAAGAGCTCCAACAACAATTACTACATTCAAATTTAAATTGAGGATCAAACGATGTATTGGCTTCATCTGTTTGTTTTGGCTGCAGCAGCGTTGTGGATTGGTGATGTTTCATCACTATCAATCGATCCAGGTGAGTACAAAGTTAACAGAAGTTGTTTTTTTTTTTTTTTTAATATATAAAGAAAAAATGTATTTACCTTCCTCATCAATATTGGCACTACAAAATTCCATTGAATATTAATTCATGAATCATTTCGATTTCTTTATTTTAGTTGCCTCAGCTGAGCTGGAACAATACATCAAAAAGGGAGATTGTGTGATTTCAATGCGGCACATTCGGTAAGTGACTTATGATGTTGAATTTTACTCAATAGTAATTGAAATATTTTAAATAAAAGTACAATTTGTTGTTTGATGGTTAAACCGATTCTGAGCTCACGAAATTAAAATACGAAAACTAAATAATTTTAGATAAAAATAAGAATATAAAATTATAACGTCGTGGCATTATTGCAGTTTCCAAATTTTTGAGTGAAGTGAAATCGATAATATATATATATATATATATATATAATTGGCGCGTATACCCTTATTGGGTGTTTGGCCGAGCTCCTCCTCCTATTTTTGGCGTGCGTCTTGATGTTGCTCCGCAAATGGAAGGACCTACAGTTTTAAGCCGATATGATATACGAGGAGATATGTTCTATAAGGAGCTTTTTCATGGCAGAAATGCACTCGGAGGGTTGCCATTGCCTGTCGAGGGGCGACTGCTATTAGAAAAAAAAAAAATTTTTTTAACTTTGGTGTTTCACCGATATTCGAACCTACGTTCTCTCTCTTAATTCCGAATGGTATTCACGCACCACCCCATTCGGCTACGGCGGCCGAATAAATCGCTTATAAAATGGCTACTTGTGCACTGCGACCTAAAAAGATATATTGTACAGCCATGTAGCCTAGTCAAACAGTTTTAGGCTATTAATAAATCCTAAAACTGCTGTAAGGTTAATTTCTACTAGGAGATTTGGATCAATCATCCCACTCCTCAGGTAATTTAGTCTGAGCCGAGCCACTGCTAGGCAGTCGCATAGAACATTTTGTTTTGTTTCTTGTGCTTCTTTACAGAGTCTACAAGAATCATTTTCTACGGCGGCCGCCTTAGCCGAATGGTTGGTGCGTTACTACCATTCGGAATTTACGGAGAAAACGAAGGTTCGAATATCGGTGAAACACCAAAATTAAGAAAAACATTTTTCTAATAGCGGTCGCCCCTCGGCAGGCAATGGCAAACCTCCGAGTGTATTTCTGCCATGAAAAAGCTCCTCATAAAAATATCTGTAGTTCGGAGTCGGCTTGAAACTGTAGGTCCTTCCATTTGTGGAACAACATAAAGACGCACACCACAAATAGGAGGAGGAGCTCGGCCAAACACCCAAAAAGGGTGTACACGCCAATTATATATACATATATATAATAGTTGAGTTTACAATGTCCTGCTAGCATTTCAGTGTAGAGTTTTATGTCTTTTCTGCTGAGGTTAAGGACTGCCTCTACCTTTATATACTCTGGATCAATGAGTCTTTTCGATTGCCGCATGCCTATTTGGCTCTCCAGTACTCGATTAAGCCTTGTTGTTCCCGCTTACGTAAAAGGGCACTTTTGAAGCTAAACGGTTCAGGCAAGTTTTCACCAGAGTCACAAAGATTCTTGGTGCTAGAGTTCTGAAGATTTTAAAATATTTCCAGGCCAACCTTGATTGAAATGAGAAGCTATCTAGCGATTTTGGAGCTGCTTGACTGTCAGAGAGAATGTTGATATTGACACACTGCAAGAACAGGTTTCCATTTAGCTTCAATTGAAATTTCTTTCTTTTTTAAAAGACAAACCTATGAAGCATTAATACCATTTTTTGGCTGCACCTGTTCTGTTTTCAATTTGTTTTTTAAAATTCATCTCGAGAGTTATTTCCACTCCTAAGTAAGTATATCAAGACACAGAGCGTATTTCTTCCTTACTATAACACCACTTCTCCTCTTTGCTAAGTTTCCCACCTTTTCTGAACACCATTATTTACGACTTTGAGCGGTTTACTTCAAGATTCCACAGCTTGCATTAGTTTTCAAGGTTATTAATCATCACTTGTGGTTTGCCTGGGTGATCCGGTAACAAAATGATATCATCCGCATACATTGGAAGTCTAATATTTTTCCCTTGTATGTTTAATCCTCCTTCTAAGCTTTCATGTAAGTCGTTTATGTAAAGAGCAAATAGTATTGACGACAATAGACATTCCTGTTTGACACCTGACTTTGTTTTGAATATATCTGAAATTTCTGACCCATTCACTAGTTTGGTGGCAAGACTAATACGGTGCTGTTTATATATCAAGACGTTTCTTGATACTCTATCAAATGCCGCTTTAAAGTCGACAAAATACGCGTAAACTTTCTTCTTTTCTTCGAATTTTAAATGGACAATAGCGGCTAAATTGAATATATTGTCGACTGTAGAGTAATTCTTTTTGAAGCCGGCTTGATATTCGTTGAAGATACTGTTCCTTTCAGTCTAAGAAGTTATTCTTTTGTTAATTATGCCCATCATAACTTTAGCAATGCAGTTCATAAATGAAATTCCTCTGTAGTTTCCTACCAGGGTAGGATCCCCTTTTTTGAAGATCGGAAAAAATAAGCTCGTTCTAAAAGCCTCGTCTACTTTGCATTTTTCGTAAAGATTTGTGTAAGTACTTGCCATAGCCGCAATGAAAGTATCGGGAGCATTTTTTACGAACTCGTAAGGAATTCTATCAATCTCTGGAGCTTTGTTTAATTCAACTTTTTGAAGTGAAAACTTCTTTAGAATCGTTGGGAGTGATTTGAGGAAAAGTGAAACGAAAAAGCGACCCTCTTGGCTATATTATATGTTGATATAAACGTAGCGACGAACTAAATAAAAATAACTTTTATTTTTTCTTGTGATTCGAACCAAGGATTTTAAATCGGAAGCTCACATTGCTAGTCGCTCGGCTACCGCGCCATGCTGTCGGCGCAGGCCTAAAAGTTATTTAGTTACGAAGCGTTATATTATATGTTGATATAAATAATTTTTGTGAGCGTGTAATTCTCAAAAGGTTTATTAGAAAATCTATTGACTAGATAGTGTGGTATCTGTTCTTGTCAGCTTAACATCTGATAGATCCTCCGTCGGAGGACAACAAGTGTTAAACTGATTTTTGGAAATGGGCGGAGTGTTTTAAGGGCTTGCTCCACCTCTGCCACGGGTTGGCCCGGTATTGCAGTACCGCCGGGATTTCGGCCCAAATTATTGAATAAATACGAGAAGAAATATACTAATACATTTAGCTTTGGTGGGAAGAGACATAAATTTTTATATGAATACAAGTAGACGAAAATGGATTTTTTTTTTTTTTTGAAATTTGCATTGTAGGACATTTCTGATTATTTATTGAAAACAGTTTTTTGGCTTTTCTATTTTTGGTTTAGATACTGAAAGTCAGTTTAAGTGAATCGGTATAAATATTTCGTACATTAATTTTTGTGAGCGTGTAATTCTCAAAAGGTTTATTAGAAAATCTATTGACTAGGTAGTGTTGGTATCTGTTCTTATCAGCTTAACATCTGATAGATCCTCCATTGGAGGACAACAAATGTTAAACTAATTTTTGGAAATGGGCGGAGTGTTTTAAGGGCTTGCTCCACCTCTGCCACGGGTTGGCCCGGTATTGCAGTACCGCCGGGATTTCGGCCCAAATTATTGAATAAATACAAGAAGAAATATACTAATACATTTAGCTTTGGTGGGAAGAGACATAAATTTTTATATGAATACAAGTAGACGAAAATGGAAGAAATTTGTAAGTCTGTTTCTTCGGTCCGTTTGGGTATTTTTTTTGACAACATCGAAACCAAAGCATTTGTATCATACTTTAGCTATCATAAGCCACTCGTATCATTTGTTGAAATTGAAAACATTGAGGATGAATAATAATAAAATGAAGAAAATAAAATATGAACTTTATAGCAATATTATAATGAACCTATAATTATCCCGCCCCTAATGCTGCTTTCGTCTCATTCTCTCTCAGTTTGTTTTACGGAAGGTTTCACTTCTATCCCGTCTAACCGTTAGACTGGTATTTTTTTTAGCACAGGTCTAACTTCGTCTGGTGAAAAAACTGCCTCAAGCAGATCGTCAGAGTGGAAGCTATGTGCATTAGGGTGTCCGTTATTTACCAATTTGATTATTTTTCTGGCGACGCCCCCTAAACTTTTAGTTTTCCTTCTATGAAAAATTATCAGATCAAAATCAGCTCTTAATATTCAGAATAAACCTTGCCCCAAACACGATATATTTCCCAAATAAATTACAAGGGATTTTGCTACTTTTTGAAATAAACTTTTTTTTTTCTCTAGTATGCTAATTTACAGCTATGAAAAACACATATTCTGATGGCAATTTTAACTCTCTACAAAAAAGATCTTTCTAAAATGTTTCGATAAATTGACTCCTTTAAAAGTTAATCGAAGTTAAAGTTGAACTGTGTGTGTAAACCTCATGCGTTGATATGGCGGAACTTATTTCCAAAGCTTCACCCTTTATCTTCTTAACAAATTTCCACCAGCTAGCGCTATCTTTAATCTTGTTAATATTTTCTATAACCCTGTTATACCATTCTTTTCTATTCCTTTTACATACTTCTTTAAAATATTTATTTGCTTTTAAGTACAACAATTTATTTGTTTCATTATAGCTTTCTGTATGATTTATAGCGAAAAAATTTATGAACTAAAATTAATTGTTTAAGGGTATTGCTATTTTTATGTTCATAGCATGAATAGTTCAAGAAAATTTCATACTAGCTTAGTTCAAAAACCAGTACTGAGAGAACTGTTTTGGTAATTTTTTTGTTTTTATTTGTCCCATGTTTTTGAGCATTCAATTTGTTACTCAATCACTTAATTCTAAAGTTTATGCAACATTTACAGAAAAATTATTGTTTTTCCTTATACAATTAATTAATTAAATTTATATGTAAAGAAACTTTTTCATGGCCTTATCGATATTGAACGCTGTTCCATTGGGAGAAAGATTACGCTTCTTCAAGATCAAAACACCACCAATAGAGAATTTTTGCGTATTTTCTGTGTTCATACGCATGACTTTAGTTTTTTGGATATTGAACGTCAGACCGGCTTTCTCAGCTGCTTCTTACACTGCTTGGATCTTCCTGACATGCCAAAGTAGTTGTGGGGCAGTATACAGATGACGTTTGCATAGTCCAGATTTGCTAAGCGCACTTGCAGTCCCTAAGTAATGTTCCCTTCAGATGATGTGGCGTTCTCTATGACGGCGTCCGATACGATGTTAAACGGTAGTGGCGAGAGAACACACCCAGCTATACAGCTAAAAGCCTTTCATTTTATCACCCCGAAGTTTCTCATGCATTATCCGACTAATGCAAACATTTTGAAGTGCCTCGATTACTTGAATCAATTTCGATGGTTTATTAGGGAAGGTAAAGTAGAGTACTCCACTCAACCGACTGTTGAACGATAACTCGGAGAGTAGTGATGTGGTTGATGCATGAACAGTTTGCTGTGAAGCCCGTCTGACTTCTAGTCAATACCGAAGAAAGCCTTTTGTTTATGATTTGCGCGATTATTTTGTTAATCCCCCTCCAGTTTTTGCGTGCAGTGATATTTAGGGCTCTGCATAATCACACCTTCTTTTAATTCTAAAACTCAAGGGTGTGTTATGCTCGCACTGATCACGGGATCTGCTTTCAACAATTCAGGCGAGATGTTGTCTTGCCCAGGACCTTTCTTGTTCTTAAGAGAAGTTACGGCTGCAACAACTTCACAGTTGCTTGGGCAATCCGTTGAAATGTCTATCAATTGATGTCTCATACCCACCCTATGTTAGTCGGCTACAGCGTGTTACACTATATTTACCAACAATATTGTCTGTAAGAGTCGAAAATCAAATTTAATTCGGGATATATTTGTAGAGCATTGTAATCCTTATCGACCCTACAAACTTAGTATATTTCGAAATGACCCAATTGAAAAAGAAATTTGGGGTTAAAATGTTATACATTGAAACCTTTTATTAGAAAAAGCCTTTTCTATCAAACAAAAAAAAATAGTTATTAGTTAAGAGTAGACTTGCCGTCCACCTTCACCTGAACTCCGGCGATTGAAAAAGAAACAAAAAATTGAAACGACGGACTTGAAATTTTTAAACTCTTTTGAAGTACCAGTGTGGCACTCCCCAAGTAGCTCTAAAACGACATTTTGACACCATTTTCAGACCTCCAACGAGCAGATATCTACAGTCAGCCAGAGCTGTTGATGTAATTTAGGTTGATGGGATTTAGGTTGATGGGATTTAGGTTGGAACACAGCCGTAGGGGCACTCAGTGACCTAAATCGTCTAGCTGCCAAGCCCGGACATTTACAGAGAACACAATTACAATTACTGTTGAGCACACAACCTTTTTCTCTGAAAGGTTCCCACAGCTTCTGTAATGGCAATTAAATGGTGAACGTAGCTTGTTTGCGTGTCTGCCGATCGTCCAATGACAGGTAAACACAGCTACGAGCTTGTAAGTTGAAATATTTTAAGTTTAGCTAGATTTTTCTGAATCATGCCAACCTGTTCGTGAAACGTTATTTCCAAAAAAATGTACACACACATGCACACAAATCTACAAATTTCCACTTTTCACAAAATCGTTTTTTTTTTGTTAATTTTCTTTGGTACTTACTTCATAAGTTGTTTTTAAAAATTCTTATCTATGTATGTATGTATGTTCACTTTTTAACGTTGCACTTTTCTTCACTCGCCCTCTAACTTCCAGTCCTCGACGCAAATTACACATCTCCATTGAGGCCCTCTTCATGATTGATTTTCCCACGCTGAAGCATAAATTCTCATTTTTTCTGGATCGGCGCGAGCAACGTGTAACATTGGATATTAGCGCCAGTGGCATCATTGAATCCTTGCAATTTGCGATTCCGAATATAAATGAGACGAGTACGATTCGCTCGATGGCGCTGCACTTCCACAAAAATCGCATTGCTTTGCTGGTGGACTGCAAGGAGAGTGCCGCACATGAGCTGGATATGAATTTGTCGAAATTGTATATACAAATGGATGATCCGGTGATTAAATTGGTGAGTTGATTGGAAAGTGAAATGGGGAGCGAATAATGTATGAAAATAAAAATAAAACATAAATGTATGTATATACATGTGCGATGCGCTCAAAATATGCTAAAAAGTATGAACTTATTTGTTTGTATGTATATATGGATGTACGTATGAAACTGCACTCATTTCATTTTCTACAGTTCCGCGAGCGCAAATACCCGCTACACTTTGATGGCAATGTAGAGAGTGCATTGCAGCGCGCCAATTGTCAGAAAGGTTTGAATCGACGAGGCAATAGGCGCATACTGAAGACTAAAGTCACTACTGAGAGAGGTGTGTAAAAATATATAAGTGTATGGAATATTGGTGAAGTAAAAAGTTCTGACAGATTTTTCGCTAAATTATGGTCTTTGATGATCCATATCTAGTGATGTATACAACGCATCGGGTCATGACGAAAAGCGATTTAAAGGTGATATTATGTTTCAGGAAAAGTTCCTGGATATTTTTGAGTTTCCTGAAGGGAGTTGAGAGTTATTGCGTTCTCAGATGAAGGTAGAAAAAATAAACTTCGATACATTTTTCAATACCACTACGAAGGTCAGTAGTCGTTGAAGGCCAATCGAAACAGCCAATTCGGGCCTCTACTGTTAAAAACTGGCTACACTGAAGCAAGAGGTCGACCAGAAGTGGTCAGAATGGTCAAAGAGGGGGGTATTGTGTTCCAGCAAATCAATGCTCACATTTTTAACGACACGCCAGAAGCTCTGAGAACTTGTATGGAGTATTTTATCCCATCCTCATTTGCAAAACTTTCTTGCTGGCACATTTTGCTTAGCACAAAAAAAAAACGATTGTGGAAATGTTGGAAAGATTTTATAAAAAATAGAACGAGGACCTCTTCAATTGTGGAACTATGACGCTAATAGCGAAATGGCCAAACTTTTCGGAACAAAACGGCGCATGTTTCATCTAAATCGCATAATCTCAGGCATATTAGTTTCATCATCGAATTAATGTGAAAAAATGGTCAGAACTTTTTACTTGACCTAAAATGTTTGAAAAAATAATTGAATGATTTTGAAACACTAATCAATTTTTTATACTTTTTTGTGTATTTGTATACGTTTTTTAGAGAAAAATAAGAAGCGCGATGTTCGCAACTTTTACAACTCAGATAGCTATGAACGATTTACACAACGACAACTACCGTTAGATTTCGAACAACGCGGTGATATACCGATGATGCATGGCGATTGTGAAGGTATGCGTCTAGAATTTTTAATTAATTAATTTATTTATTTGTTTCAAAAAAGTCAATAAACTACAAAGGTTCTTACTGACTAAAACGATAACTTAGAATTAATTACAGAAAAAATAAAATATAATAAAATTTAATTATTAAGGAAACACAGTTTTGGGTAAAAAAATTAAGCCAAATCGAATTCGATATCTCGTTGAGTGAATGCACTAATGGGGCATTTCTTGAGTAGTTTGTACTGCGAGTCTTGAGGTAAAAAAAAATTACGCGCTACGCCCTGCGACAAAACCCTGGCACATTTACACTAGTTTGAACAATGTTGGTTTGTTAATTCTCATTATTTATGCCCAAAAGTACAGCTCATCAAAAATCCTATTTATTACAAAAATTTTTTTAAATTTCGCAAATTTTTAACAAAAAAATTTTAAAATTTTATAAAAAACAAAATCGAAAAACACCACAAATTTTTAACAAGAAATCATACAAATCCAGTTTTAAAATTTTATACAAAAAAATTGAAAAACTCCACAAAGTCTTAACAAAAAATCATATAAATCCAGTTTTAAAATTGTACGAACAAAAATTGAAAAATTCCACAAATTTTTAACAAAAATACATATAAATCCAGTTTTAAAATTTTATACAAAAAAATTGAAAAGTTTCACAAATTTTTAACAAGAAATCATATAAATCCAGTTTTAAAATTGTATAAACAAATACCAAAATTTCACAAATTTTTAACGAAAAATCAAAAAATCCAGTTTTAAAATTTTACAAAAAAAATTTTTTTAATTTCACAAATTTTTAACAAAAACAAATTCAATTCTAAAATTTTATAAAAACAAAAAAATTTGAAAAACCCCACAAGCCTTTCAACCCAATTCTTTGGTTTTTAATTTGGATTTCAGGAAAAAATTTTAGTACGCAGTTTTAAAGCTTATTCAATTTTAGTCCAACAAAGTGCAAGTTTGCAGTTGCTGAACAACTTCGTTCATTTTTTATAATTTTTCCCCTTTGAAGGTGTTGCGCATTTTCTTCATATAAACAATGAATGCACGACTTTTTTTGTATCAACCGTGGAAATTTTTGTGAAATATTTGCAGATTTTGTATAAAACTTAAAAACTGGATTTCTAAGGTTTTTATTAAATACTGAGAGAGTTATGTATAAGTTGTCAAAAAAGCCTTGCGGTCCGGAAGGCCTGTCGTCAAAAATTGCGATAAAATCGTTGAATTGATCAAAAGAGACCGGCATAGTAGCAGCCGTAGCATCGGCCAAGAGCTGGGCATGAGTCATCAAACCGTTATAAACCATTTGAAGAAGCTTGGATTCAAAAAGAAGCTCGATGTATGGGTGCCACACGACTTGACGCAAAAAACATTTTTGCCCGTATCGATGCATGCGAATCGCTTCTGAATCGCAACAAAATCTACCCGTTTTTGAAGCGGATGGTGACTGGCGATGAAAAGTGGGTCACTTACGACAACGTGAAGCGCAAACGGTCGTGGTCGAAAAGCGGTGAAGCTGCCCAGACGGTGGCCAAGCCTGGATTGACGGCCAGGAAGGTTCTTCTGTGTGTTTGGTGGGATTGGATCCACTATGAGCTGCTTCCCTATGGCCAAACGCTCAATTCGGACCTGTACGGCCAACAACTGGACCGCTTGAATGCAGCACTCATGCAGAAGAGGCCATCTTTGATCAACAGAGGCCGAATTGTCTTCCATCAGGACAACGCCAGGCCACACACATCTTTGGTGACGCGCCAGAAGCTCCGGGAGCTCGGATGGGTGATTCTTTTGCATCCACCGTATAGTTCGGATCTCGCACCAAGTGATTACCACCTATTTCTGTCCATGGCGAACGAGCTTGGTAGTCGGAAGTTGTCCACAAGAGAGTCCTGTGAAAATTGGCTCTCCGAGTTTTTTGACAATAGGGAAGCGAGCTTCTATAAGAAAACTGCTGTCATCCTATGTCGCGCGCTGTATGTAAATAGACGAATATATTTTAATATCTACATACATATATACGCAGATCTTCCTTTCTAATTTTTTCCGTATTTATTTAGAATTTTTGTTATAAGTTATGGTATCCATTTATTGATTGTATGTATTAGAGGCAGCGAGGTAAATCTTAGCTTAATTTCTAGTTTATTTCTGGTTTCTTTGTCATTATGATTCACTTCCTGTATTTTCGCTTTCTACCTCTCCAACTCTGCATCAATTTGTCTCAGCTCATTTGCATATCTGGAGTGCAGCTCGCATTCTTCTTTAAAACTGTCAATTCATTTAACAGACAAAGCCCACACTCGCTTTTGATGTACACTGAAAGAAATTTAAATTTACGCGCAATTGACTGGGATAGCAAAATTATTATTAATTAATAAAAATAATAAAATTTTGAAAAGGATATTAAAAAGCATTAAAAGATGCTTGAAAAAAAGAAAACTTGCAATCTATTCACTCTGTCATGCATACTGTGAGGCCGGATGCATCGGATACTATCTCGCTCTACCTTGGAAGCAGATGATTTAGTTACTCTGATTATAGGAGAGTTCGTTCAAATATTAAATAATGTAATTTGCGCTTAGTAGTCTGGCTATGTCGACAGGAAAAAATTATATAGCGGGGCTGATCTCTCTTAAGCCAAACTAATCCTGCTTGTGACACTATAAGTTAGCCAGCATCTGCTCAGTTCTTACTCCCTCATTTAATGGCATACATCTAAAGCTATCGAAAGAGATGAAATTTCTGAAATCTATTCTCTCCTAGAGAAAGAATCTCGAAGAGTGGTAAAAAGAACGCACAGCACATAACTCCTAGTACCGCAAATCATACATACTTGCATTAGATGTGTGCCAGAGTAATAAGCCCTTTTTTCACTTATGACTCAATGAACTAGGAAAGTATAGACATTTAGCTTTGCCTCAAAAAATTTTCTAAGACTTAATGTGTCTAAGGCTTATCGGCTGCATATGATAGACTAAATTCAGTATGCATCTCAAACAGAACGGAGTTGGAGTATAGAAGCTCTGGCTATTAGTTAACAAACACCGACTTTGGCCACAATTTTGGCATCCACTTCACTGGAAGAATTGAGACGGAATCTCATTCCGTTCTTAACGAAGATGAAATTCTACTTTTTCTAGGCGGTAGAAAATTAACATTACAAGATAGTTCACTGCTCTTTATCCAGAAACTATCATACAGACTTTCAAACTGTGGCAGATTTCTTCAAACTGAGATTTGTGAATTTGACATTATGGACCGTGAACCGATCCTTCAATGTTCACCTTCTTTTGAGACAGTTAAACTGCTATCAAGGCTTTAAGGTCGGCAATGTCTAAGTGGGAATATGTCCCAGAATGTCAAAAATCCCCACATACTCTTCTAGAGCATACTTTTGGAAATAATATACATTAAGTCTTGCGCAAAGTGGGGTTTGAGATGTGGAGTTGAATATGGATCACTCAGCAGTTTCTATTTGATTAAATCGCAATTGAATGAATTCATTTACTTATTCAAAGTTAGGCTGGGTTAGCTTAAAATGGTTGTCCAAGAAGTGGGCATACTTGGACGAAGAAATCGAATTCATCCTTTGTGATAGCATTGTGAAGGAAGTAAGGTGGAGGTAGGTCGATAGGACGAAAGGAGAGGGCAGAGAGAGGTGGGTGTTAGGTGGTTATGAGGATGAGTTTAGTATATTTGGATTATACCCGATGACTATGCTGCGGTTGCGTTAACCACTTTATGCTGCTGATGAAGTTCATTCGATTTTTTAATGTGAAGGACTGCTATATCAGCAGGCGTAGCAAAGAAGTAAGAGCCAATACGCCTAAATCTTAGCCCCGCGAGAGTAGGGTAGGTACTGAGATGATTCCATATCATCCTCTATACAGCTGATGTAAAATGGACTCAAGGTAATTCCAAGTCTCACAGCATACATGCCTCGCGGATAGTGTCCGATTTGGACACTACGAAAAATGAGAGCTGAGATTTTGACAACCTCAGCAGATCGCTCGAGCACCCCCGATCCACACGGGGCCACAAGGGTTTCGAAACCCTACAAATCTGTGTACTCCCGCAGTGGTCGCTAAGTTGGCGCGAAGCGAATCTTTCAAGGAGCTGATCGGTGGTGGTCAAGGTGATTCCAATCCTTTCCCTTCGCGGGGAAATCACCTCACATGTCCCTTGTCTGGCCAGCTCATCCACCTCACAGTTTACCGTAATCACGCTGTGACCAGGAATTCAGATGAGCCTTATGTAGTATTTGACACACGACTTTTAGGAGGTGACTTGTCTTAGATAGGCTATTAGTGGTAGTGCAATTTACTGGTAGTGCAAAAGTCCCAACCCTGATAATTAGACCCTAACCCTCACCGTTGAGATGGGGATAAAAGTCTACGCACAAAGCAGTTCCAAGCAGAAATACTGTGATTCATTTTTGGCAAGAATAATTAAGCCAGCATGGCTCCATAGCTCTCGCCATTCACCGTAACGGCGGCTCCTTCCACAATTAGAAAGAAATAAGGGCGTTCTATGTGCTTCGCCAACTTATTTATTTTTTTCAAAGTAAATTTACCCAATTTGGAAGCGTTGTTCTGACGTTAAACGATTCATGATGACTTTTTAAATCTTAATGACAGAAATGTAAACACAGATTACCATTTTCAGCCGTCAAACAATAGTCCCCGATATTGCTAATTTTCATGCAGCCAAAATAAACACCCGATACATTGAATTAAAGATACAATTTTCTATTTTCCAACAAAAACAATTTTTGTCTGTGTGGATACTGCAAATTTAAAAAAAGAGGCGTTTGAAAATATTTCTTATTTACAGTGAAACCTCACTTGGATGGACACTCACCGTTAGTCAGCCTTATTCCGTCTAAGGGATGTGTCCACTCAAGAGAGTGTAACTTATTCTGATATAAACAACTCGGTATAGGAAAAAATGTCCGATGAAGGGAATTGTCCGGCAAATAGAGGTGTCCGTTAGGAGAGATTGCACTGTCGTGTATTTTTAAATAATCCTTTTTTCTAAAAAATTTAAAAAGAGACGTATAAAATATAAACTTTAATTACCTTTCCAGTGGCCTTTCAATTTTGTAACGATTAATTAGTTTTCGAGTTATTTTTTTTACCCTTGACTTTTCACATCTCCCTTATTTTTCTCCTGTATAGTATTTAAATGAGCCTAATTAACTCTATCAAGTTTTATATTTAGTTTCTGAATACCTTAGCGGGACCTTTTCTATACTTGTTATGAGATAGGACTTTACCCGTATGATCCTCCATCGGTTAGATCAAGTTAAGTACACTTAGGTCGGCTTAAAGAGCTGTAACCTCTGCAGGTAAAAAATACGTTAAAGAAGAAGCCTATCTATGTATATCCATTCGGTATTTTTTCCTTTGCAATCCACAACTGACTTATTAGAAGAATATTAAACACATTTTTCTCACAGGGCCCAGCTTCGAGATACACGCTGAAATTTACATACTGACTACAAGGTTAAAAGGTAGCTCCACATAAACAGCAAGAAAACACACTTGAGGCAAGCATAAAAAGCAAAAAATTAATACCCACTACAATTAACTTCTTCCATTACACTTTTTTAAGGCAGTTTTCTGTGTACTTCCATACATAAGTCCTTCGCTACATTGGTTAACGTTAGTTACCAGCCTTTATAGTCCTAACTATCAACTATAAGAGTAGTGCCACCTGCATACCTTGTGCAGTTTATGAACACACCATTCATTTTAAAAGTGAAAGTATAGAACTAAGGCAGGGTTCGTAATATTTCCAATAGATATTCCTTCGGTAGTATTACCATCGATACTTACATAAGCATAACTTTTTGTCGTCTGTTCCCATAGATTGAAGAATAGCGTTCTCATAATCGATGAAGCAGAGGAGTATAACTTTTTAAGGATATCTGGCGTTCTGAACTATAATCTGAATGCATAGCAAGGCCTCGAGGGTTCCCAGTTCATCTCTCAAACCGATTTGAGAGTTGCTTTGCGCATTGCTTTTCTCCACTTTGGTTTCTTCGATTCTTACGAACTGGTGGATATAATTGAAGGATAACTAAGCGACCAATTGAAATGAATCATTGCTTGTTTTTCTCAGTATTCGTCCCTTTGCTATTTGAACTAAATATTATATGTTTGGACAAAAATTAAATTTGTAATAGGAAATTAAGAAAAGCTCTGCCTTTCCAAAAACTGTTTGTTTTCAAAACTTAAAAAAAATTAAAAAACATAGTTACCTAAAGTGTTTCTTAGTTCACAGTTAAGTTCAAATGAACTAGCATAGACAACTGCAAATTATGGTGGCAAATACATATATTTTGCTATTCTGTTGCCATGGTAATTTGCTTAATTGCGTATTTAACAGTTCCCTCGCTAAATTGAGGGCGAAAAAGTCCGCTTTGAATAAATTCCTTGCATATGGCAAAAAGTAAATAAATATGGAATTGAAGAGAAAATTGGTTTAAAATTTTTATTTAGTTAAAGTTTTTTTAATATTTAGTTAATTTTTTTTTATTTCTTATTTATTTTATTGTGTTTTTTTAAGAATTGATTTGTACAAAGTAGCTTTTATTGTGAAAAAATTCAATATTTTTTAAATAATACAAGCAAATATTAGGCTACGAAATATTACCATTTTTTATTCAATAACTTCACTGGAATTTCTCTTTGCTGAATTTTGGGCACCACTTTTTTGATTGATATTTAACAGATAAGATCAATGGATATTTTTCTATTAAATAGCGCAGTGCAAATTTCAACATATTTTCTCATTTATGAAAAAACGAAACTTTTTAAAGTACCGTTGTACGTTGTAACAGACGTTAGACAAAGAAATATAGAATACATAGCCAACGTATTTGTTACTCTAGAACTCTTTTGAATTAAGAGATCACTTTTTTAAACTCCTGTCACCTGTGGCTGGCACTGGAAACTGAAGGGTTAAGTGAACCCAGAAAACCCTGAATTGAAATTTAAAGCTTTTCTGGCATTATCAGTTACAGGCTAGAATTCGGATTCTCATTTCCATTAACGTATTTGCAATGAATTTCAGATGTTCTTAAGCAAACCACTGCCATGACCCCGGTTACGTGAGTCTCACAGGTGATGGTTTCAAATTGGCACAAAGTCGGTTAACGGTATTTGCCACACCTTCTGAATTTTCTTTACCTTGTCCCCTATGACATGGCAGCCGAAGTTACTCTTACAATTTTGCTTCGCATGGCCAAAGTGGGCAATCTGTCATCCTTGAGTATAGGTGCAGTAGGCCGCCGTAGTCGAATGGGTTGGTGCGTGACTACCATTCGGAATTCACAGAGAAAACGTTGGTTCGAATCTCAGTGAAACACCAAAATAAAAATTAAGAAAGAACATTTTTCTAATAGCGGTCGACCCTCGGCAGGCAATGGCAAACCTCCGAGTGCATTTTTGCCATGAAAAAGCTCCCCATAAAAATATTATATCTGACGTTCGGAGTCGGCTTGAAACTGTAGGTCCCTTCATTTGTGGGCCAAACACCCAGAAAGGGGGTACGCGCCAATAATATATATATAAATAATATTTTTTTTTTTTTTTATTAAATTCTCTGATCCCTAAAGTTCTACGCTTCGCTTTACGTATTTATAACGCCACTTCCTCAATATGATATGACTGAACTTGCCACTAATAGGATTGAACGAGTTCAGTAAATATTTCTTAGATTCGCTTTTCGCGCTTTAAACTTTAGTGAACACATACCGTCATATGCGTCTCGTCTATTGCTTATAAACTCTAAATCTTTTGAAAATCGTAGACCTATCCTAGCCTTTCTTTCGTTTACTCCTAAAAGCGTCAGTGAACCAAACCAGGGCATTATTAGAACGAATCAGATTTAATACTGCCCAAGGTCATCGGACACTGCTTTATGGGAACACATGGAAAATGTAAGGGGTTTCGCTCAAAAGACATCTGTCATTGATTTTTTTAAAGTAGCTGCTGAAACGAGGAGAAGGTGCAGAGCGTTAAACACTACCTCTGCCACTGCACCGGTCTTGCTTGAATGCGATTTCGCTGCATAAACTTCTACTTTTTGGTTGTCTAGCAGACTTGAAATCGGCAGCCATCCATAGTATTTTATCGTTTATCCCAAAAACGAAGTGATTTCACTCCATTAGGAATTAAAGCGGGAGCTTAAGCCTATACTAGTGGCATCACAATAGAGTTCCCGGCCTAAGTGTGCCAGGAAAGTGGCAACCAACGTAACTTGCTGTTTTCCAACGCCCTCTGTAACTTACTTCCCTTCTGTGTGAATAACAGGAGAACTAATTACTCATCTACTGCTCCCAACACTCGATTGATTCGTGAATTTAATGATCTTACTCAAACTGTATTCGTGGACTTTTCTGTTTTAATGACAGCATTTTTCAATCTTCTCAATCTTCGCCACTATTTTGAGAAATTGGTCGTTTTTGAAATTATTGCATCTAATTAGTTTTACGTAAGTTATTTTGTGCTATTCGTAGCCTTTAAGATTGGAGAATTGCTTGCTCTAAATAAATAATTCGGCCGCCGTAGCCGAATGAGTTGGTGTGTGACTGCCATTCGCGAGTGCATAGACTCGAATCTTTGTGCATGAACATAAAATAATCGAAACAGTTTTTTCTAATAGCAGCCGCCTCTCGCCAAGCAATGACAAATCTCCGAGTATAATTCTGCCATGAAGAAGCTCCTCATAAAAAAGATTTGCCATTCAGAGTCGACTTAAAACTGAAGGTCCCTCCAATTGTGGAACAACATCAAGACGCACCCCACAATTAGGAGGAGTAGCCCGGTCAAACACCCAACAGAAGTTTATTGTTTATTTACAATATTTATTACAGAATTATGCGAGATTATAACAAAAATCCTGCTATACTTAGTTATTCGTTTCCTTCTTCAAAAAATTTTTAAAAAACATTGTTTTAAGGCTTTCTAAAACTGAATCTGAATTCGCATATCTTCTATGTCAGCTAAATTTGGATTCGCCCATGGCAGTCTCCCACCGTTTGACCGGGTAGCAAAGCAAAGGGTCATATATTGCTGCACTTCGAATGCCAATGCAATCAACTGCTGTTATGCGTACTTGGGTGTCACTTGGTTGTCAGTGTCATTCGGCCGAGAACAAAGATTGCGCACATTAGCAATTGCAGTGTACAAAATAGTGCAAAATATATGTCATTTGCTTTTTTGTTGTTATTAACTTTTTTATTGTTTTGCTATTTTTTCTGCTGAGCTGCTGCTGCTGCTGTTACCTTGTGTGTCTGAATCAGCCCACATGCAGTTGCGCATGCGCAGCAGCTCACAACAGCGAATACCAGTATTCCTACAGCAATAAACGCCTTAAATGTCTGCAACGGCATTGGTAGTTTTGCAAACTTGTAATTTTTAGCGCACACACACACACCCTGCCTTTTCTCGCCAGCGCTAGCGCCTTTTGCCTGTTACCCGTCTTCATAATTTCTATATGTACTAGGGATGTCAACACCGAAAATCTCGGGATTCTCGAGGTTTGTGATTTCTTACAAAGCATCTGTAATGAGGATAGAAAAATCCTTGTTTATAAAAAAAGCAACGTTGATTTTAAATGTTTAGCAAATAGAGACATGCTGAGCGTTTTGTTGCTCTGCTATAAAAAGTTGCACTGACATATTTGATTTTCTATTTTAATATAAATGAATATGTAGTAGAGTATATTAATTTACATTTATGCCGCTTAACTTGTACGGAACTGAAAAATATATGGAGTTCTTTCAGCCACAAAATATGCACTTGTTCACTTTGCAGTTTTTTGCATCGATCATTTTTTGACCCACCTGAAGTTAGTTACTCTATCAGATATGTGAACGCTAGAAGTATAATATATTTAAACGCTTATAAATTAAACCATTTCCTTTTGTTTTATTCATCATCATTAGCATTACAGTCTTGTGCAGACCATTGCTTCCACAACTACGGTTCTCCACTCCGATCGATTCTCTACTACTCCTTTCCAGTTTGTGATACCCATTTTCTGCAGGTCGGCTGTGACCTCATCTACCCAGCGTTTGTTTGGTCTCCCTCGACATCTCCGTCCAATTGGATGTCTATGGAACGCTATATTGGCAGCTCTCCATTTGGTCATTCGGTACATGTGCCCCAGCCATCTGATTCGTTGACTTTTTATAAAGCGTATTGCGTTTCCATTACGTATCAATGTGTCTAGCTCATGATTGTATCTTATCCGATACGTTCCGTCATCTCGCCGGGAAGGACCATATATTGTTCGCAGTATCTTTCTTTCAAACCTTAGTATTTGGTCCATGTCTTTTGTTTTAAGTACCCATACCTCACTGCTGTATGTTAGTATGGGTCTTATAAGCGCTTTATACATTGCCATCTTTTGATCTCTTGATAGCAATCGGGACTTGAATAATTTTATGTGAGCAAAGAATGCTTTATTTGCCGCACTTACTCGGTCATTTATTGCCACGGAAGTGTCAGAATTACTGCTGATGAAAAAACCTAAGTATTTAAATTTGTCGACCTTCTGTATGCATTCACCATCTATTTCAATGTGTGCATCTTCACTCGGTTTCTTTGCGAAGTGCATATATTTCGTTTTATCTATGTTTACCCGTAGACCCACTTCTAAAGCTGTGTTTTTCAATCGCATATAAATTTTCTTAAGCTCATGTTCATTCTGTGCAATCACGACAATGTCATCGGCATAAGCTAACACTTGCGAGCTGCAAATAAAAATCGAATTGCCACATTTCAGTTTGCATACTACCTCATGTAGTAATAAATTAAAAATTGTCGCTAATAGTGAATCGCCTTGTTTTACACCTGATGAAATGCTGAATTCGTTGGTAACATCTCCATTTATCATAACCTTTGCATTAGTGTTTGATAGTGTCATCTGAATTAGTTTTATAATTTTTACCGGTATACCTTGTTTAAGCATTATGTCGTTCAGACAGTTTCTATTGATGCTGTCGAAAGCTTGCTTAAAATCAATGAACAGACAGTGCAGATTTAGTTCGAACTCTCTGTGTTTCTCAAGAATTTGCATTAGTGTGAAACATTGGTCTGTTGTGGATCTACCCTGGCGAAAACCGCACTGGTTGGTAGTCATCCAAAATTTCCTCAGCATATACGCTCAACCTTTTATTGAGTATATTTGTAAAGACTTTATAACCAGTGTTGAGGAGAGATATGCCTCGATAATTATTACAATTTGTTTTGTCGCCTTTTTTATGTAATGGTACTATAAGGCTATTGTTCCATTCTTCCGGTAGATGTTCGGTTTCCCAAATTTTGCGTATCAGTTCTGTTATTATGTTATTGAGTACTTCACCGCCGTATTTTAGAAGTTCTGCATTTATTTGGTCACTTCCGCTGCTTTTATTATTTTTTAACTTTTTCAGACTTTCTACCACTTCGTTACGACCCGGTGCTTCAATGAAGTTTTCTGCTGTAAAGTATGTCTCATCTATACAGTGTGGACCGTAGTCTGTTGCATGTTCTATATTCAGAAGATCACTAAAGTATTCTTGCCATCTATTCAAAATTTTTTCTCTTTCTGTTATTATTTCACCTTCCTTGTTTTTGCACAAATTTGTTCGTGGCTGATATGTCTTTGTTTGGCTTCTAATTGCGCTGTACATATTTCTTACATTTCCTTGACTGAAATCATTCTCGATACGCTGAACTTTGCTGTTGATGTCCTGTTTTTTCCTTTGTTTTATAATTTTCTTTGCGGCTTGCCTTTTTTCGTTATATTCAAGTAGGTTTTGTCTTGTTCGTTTGTTTAAATATTTTCTTCGCGCTTCGTTTTTTGTTTCAATAGCTGCTTTACACTCTGCATCGAACCACTCATTTGTGGTGCATCTTTTTGTGCCTATTTTCTCTTTATCTGCTCCAATAACCGCATTTTTTACTTTAGCCCAGATTGTTTCTGTTGAGCCTTCCTTTGTTACGATTAGATTACTCTTTATGATTTCTTGGTATGCACAACGCTCTTTCTCATCCGCTGAAATTCGCTCAGTACTCCATTTTACTTTCTTGAACCTGCGATCGTTGCCTATATTTGAAATTTTTTGCCTTATCCTGGCAATCACCTTGTAGTGGTCAGAGTCACAGTTTGCGCCTCTAAACGATCTGACGTCAATGACCGAGGTTGCGTGTCTTTTATCCATCAATACATGATCTATCTGGTTCGATCCTCTCCTTCCGGGCATTTCCCAGGTTTGCTTATGAATTTTCTTGTGTGGAAAAGAAACGCTGCTTATCCACAGCCCGCTGCTTAGACGAAAATTTATTAGTCGTGCACCATTATCGTTCGATTCGTCGTGTAGAGAGTGCTTTCCCCCAACGTCTTTGCTAATATTGGTGTTTCCCACCTTTGCATTTAAATCTCCGAGGAGCATTTTTATGTCATATTTACATGATTTTGACATCACATATTCCAGTTCTGCATAGAAGGAGTCTTTTGCAAAATCGTCTGAGACATCGGTAGGCGCATACGCGGCTACAACTGTTATGTTCTGAAATCTTCCTTTGAGTCTCATGAGGCAGAGTCTTTCACTAATTGGCTCGAAAGCCATTATACTTTCTCTAAGTTTTTTGTCAATGTAAAAGCTCACACTTTTGTTTTATTACTATTGAGTTAATTTTCACTTTAAATAAAAAAGTATATTTAAAACTCATTTATTTTTAATTTTTTACATGGTAAGAAAATTCTCAAAAAAATGTTCAAAATCCCAGTCCGGAATATGGGGATTGTAATAAGGAGATCTCGAAATTGCGTGCTCGCAAAAATTAAAAAATTACCATCCCTAGTATGCACATAAGAATATCACGAGTGCTGCTTAAGCAGTTGTTGTGCCACGGCTTTAGTGCAACTCTGACTTAATTTAGCTGCGCTTTAGTGGCACACCAGCATTTATATGTATACTTTTGCGTTGTTTCAATCATTATTCTTACGAGTATTGTTGTTGTTCTACCGCTTTTAGACGCCCTCGCAAAGTCCATCAGCGACTTAATGGCTCTGGTGAAGCTGCTGCGCGAAGATATCGCCCACCAACGCGAAGAGATCGCCTACTTACGCAAATTGCTGGAGAATTGTGCCGGCTGCAAAGAATACTCGGCCAGCAGCAACAACTTACGCATCGAATCGACTTGTCGCACATCGAATCCCTGCTATCCTGGTGAGTAGTAGATAGGCAAATGTCAAATTAAATTTAGTTGATTGCGCTGCAACCAAATCGCTACATTAGCTCTGATCAGCTCACACCCAGGCGCATATAAGTAAGAGCCGATCTTGTGCCTGAAACAAATAGCGGGGCGATTGATACGCAGATGCGTACCTATATTAGCATATATATGTATGTATGTAAGTGTGCACTAATGTGTTTTCATATTGCTTTTGCTTTGTTCGCCTTTATCGCATTAGTTGTTTTTATTGTCGTACGGTGTTTTTTGTTTTCTTTTCTATCATTTCTCCATCTATTCACTTTTGTTTTATTTTCCTCTTCTTTTTCGCTCATATCACAGGTGTTGACTGCTTCGAGACAATGGCGGGCCTGAGGTGCGGCCGCTGTCCGGCTGGCATGGTTGGTGACGGCAAGATCTGTAAGCCAGGCGTTACTTGTGCGGAGCGTCCCTGCTATGTGTAAGTGTCACCGGTGCGCTCACATTTTTACAAGCTTTTTTTACTGCATTATGCCTATTACTTTATTTTTCTTTGAACTCCCCTTTCCGTCTTACAAAAGCGAAAATATTTTGATGTGTGCATGCGCAATTCGTTCGTACCATTTGCGGCCAAATTTACAGGCAGTCAATTAAAGACGTATTATAAGTTCTATTAATTTACTTAGTGCGGGGGTAAGACTTTCAAATTAACGAGAAGCTGGAAATATTACTGTCGTACACAGTTAAAGAATGTTTATGATAAAATCGGGAAACATTCATATGCAGAGACTGCGTGAGACAAATTTAAGTATTGGCGATGATATGGAAGTTGCACAAAGAAGATGAAAACTTTATTCAGTGATGATCATGGCGATGCTGCTAAATAATGATTACATGGAACTACAAAATAAATTCACTTACTTTTAAAATGTTATAGTAGATGCTTTCCATTTCAATTCAATCGGGCTATTCGGGTCATGTTCTTCGATTTCGATGTAACTCAAATATGTTGCTCACTGGCCAAAATAATGAGACACGTATTTTTTTGTTCGCCCGAAAAAATTTTTTTTCAAGAGTTATCGCCAATTTTGTTTTTCGGCTCAAACTCCATTTTTTTAATTATATAAGAAAATTTTTTTTTAAAATGCCCATAACTTAGTCAAAAATGAACCGATTTCAATAATTCTGGGTTCAAAATGATCGTAATTACCTGTACGAGCGACTTCATGTACAAACAATTGCAAAAAAGTAGTTAAAAATTTTTTATTTAGCAAAAAAGAAAAAAACTTTATATTTTTTCGAAATTCAATATTTCAAAAAGTGTATTTTTTTTTATAATATAACTTTTTCCAAATCAAGAGGACACCTCAAACTTCAATTAAGCTGAATGCCCAGTAGCTAAAATGAGTTGTTTTTGAGTAATGAATTTTTGAGTAAAAAACCTGTTTCGCACTATTCGTTTATTGCAAAATAAAAAATTTTCAACTACTTTTTTGCAATTGTTTCTGCATGAAGTTGCTCGTACAGGTAATTACGATCATTTTGAACCCAGAATTATTAAAATCGGTTCATTTTTGACTAAGTTATGGGCATTTTAAAAAAAAATTTTCTTATAATATATAATTAAAAAAATCGAGTTTGAGCCGAAAAACAAAATTGGCGATAACTCTTGAAAAAAATTTTTTTCGGGCGAACAAAAAAATACGTGTCTCATTATTTTCACCAGAGAGCAACATATTTGAGTTACATCGAAATCGAAGAACATGACCTGAATAGCCCGGTTGAATTGAAATGGAAAGCATCAGTAGACGTTGGTTTAGATTTTACAAATTTACGTACACACTCAAAATCTTTATTTTTACAAAGAAAAAACAATTTTTCGATCTACAAATAAGCAGCAATTTTTTAAGAAAATTATCAATAAATAATCTTCAAAGTTAAACAAAGTAAAAAAAAGTAAACGTTTGCAGTTTTCTCGATTATAACTCGAAACTATCTACAGAAACCCCTAGGCATATGCATATAATTCAAAATCTGAAACCCTTCTCTTTACAAAAAAAAAAAAACAAAAACCTATAT
This sequence comes from Anastrepha obliqua, assembly GCF_027943255.1. Lineage (NCBI taxonomy): Eukaryota > Metazoa > Arthropoda > Insecta > Diptera > Tephritidae > Anastrepha > Anastrepha obliqua. The sequence continues at coordinate 83,154,177 of NC_072895.1, read as the reverse complement.
GAGTCTGACAACGGTCAAGAATTAGCGAAGCTATAAATATTTTAATGAAGCAAATACCAAAATACAAATATAGATTTTGGGAACATATGAAAAATTTCAAACATGGTTTTGTGTTGCATTCGACCACATCTAGAATGCCTGCAGACTTACTTACTTATCTCCATTGCAACAATCTTTAATTCATTAGTTCGTGAGTTAACTCTTTCCGGGGCGCTGGTATAAAATGTATACCACTTATTTAAATATTTTTACTGCATTTTATACGCATTGGTATAATTCTTTTACCACTTATACAGGAAAATTTAAGCTTATATATTATTTAAAAAAAAATATAACAAGTGTTTGAAAGAGATAAATATATATGTTTTTTATGCGCAAAAGGAGTAGAATATTGAAGTATTGAAGTGTGACTCAGAATTTATCATATTTTGTAAATAAAAGCACGTGCAGCATCGGTTTCCTACAATTTTAATAAAATAAAGTGTTTATGAATTAATTACTCAGCCAGTGGAATAAAAATAATCAAAAGACTTAGTGTAAAAAGTGTTTAAAATTCCTGGTAGAAAAAGTATACCACCGCGCGGTATATACGTATGTAAATGACCATGGCTAAAAAACTTAAGCAGGGTGATATATGCAAAATATTGGAAGCTTTCGATGATGAAATCGATTTAGATAGATAGATTTTGATAGATTCCTTCGGATACCGATTCAATTGTTGATGAAGTTGAAGTATTCGATGAAGAAAACTTGCAGAGTTCCTGCATACCATCGTTGAAGATAAAGGATGTGGGAATTGTTGAGAGCGAAGAACTAGGGTTTGGCAGAGTCCATAATTCACTAGAAGTTTATGATAGCGATGATGAAATTCCTCTAGCTGATTTAAGAAGAAACCGTGACCTGCTTGGGCCACCCAAGTGGAGTAACCGAACTTCTATGGAACCGTTAGTAGTATTTGCTGGCGAGATGCAGGACCCTACTGATGTTATCGAAAGCATGCCATCACACGACAATTTTTCAATTTTCAGTTAAATTGTAACTCCAGCTGTGGTTGACCATATAGTAATCCAAACTAATTTGTATGCCCAGCAATCTGCTAAGTCATACATTCCAACAAGTGTGTCAGAAATATATGTTATGCATTTATTGGAATAAACTTTTTGATGGGAATAAAGCATCAGGCCAGTTATCGATATTACTGGTCATCTGGCCCAGAACTGAACGATAGTATATATCCAAAATAATGCCCGTGAAAAGATTTGACTGGACTTTAAGCAATTTGCATTTGAACGACTCTTCTATAATGCCAAAAAGAGGATCACCATCATTCAACAAACTCTACAAAGTTCAACCATATTTGGATATGCTGCAAGAACGCTTCAAACAGGGCTTCCTGTACTACGAGCTGAATAAAAAAAGGCCGCAAGTGATGGCACCGAATATTTTTTTACTTTCTTGATTTTGCAGTCGTGAATTGTTTTATTGTTTCTAAAAGTATAGGGTACCACTTAACCCTTACGGACTTCAAACTTGATTTGATTTCAATACTATGCAGTTCAGCCTCACCACCTACTCTTGGAACCAAAAATAAAAAGCAAGCTAGAGACCGCATAAAGAAAAACAAACCGTATGTAGATCCAAGCCTACGATCCTCGTCGATCTCACCAGCCAGTCAGAAGAACCTTACGTAGATGTGCATTCTGCAGCACGACAAGCCACCGAATAAGGACTCAGTGGATGTGCTCAACTTGTAATGTGCCACTTTGCCTCAGCAAAACAAAAACTTGTTTCAATGAGTTTCATAAATAATCCTCGCACTCGATGCGCGATGGTATAAAAATCGTACCACTTCCTTGTACAAAATCCTGCAAGGATAAACATTTTTTTTTTAACATTTTCTTCATTAAATGTCTCGAATGAATGAAATAAACAAATCTTTGTGTTTAATTTTTAGCGATTTTTTTCAGTGCGCCGGAAAGAGTTAAGAGTGACACTACGTTTGTTATTTTGAAAGCAATGGATCAAAAAGAATTTCGTGTTTTAATTTTACACTGCTTCTTTATGGGAAAAAGTGGCTTTCAAGCGAAGCACTGAAAAGTATTATAGGAACTCCGTTCCATCAGAAAGAATAGTAAAACGATGGTTTGCTGACTTTGTCGTAGAGACACCGATGATGCACAACGCAGTGGACGTCCAAATCAGACGGTAACACCAGAAAACTACAAAAAACATCAGAAAACTCCACAAAATCATTCTGAATGATCGAAAAGTAAAGTTGCGTAAGTTAGCTGACATCGGCTTGTTCACTGTTGACCAAAAACAAAAATGTGCTGGTGATTCTGAGCAGTGTTTGCCCATGTTTAAATGTAATAAACCAGAATGTTTGCATCGATATGTGACAATGGATGAAACATGGATCCATCACTTCACTCTGGAATCAAAACGATCGTCATCTAAGTGGACAGCAACTGGTGAACCTCGCTCAAAGCGCCCGAAAGCACAACAATCGGCTGGAAAGGTTGGGGCCTCGGTATTCTGGAATGTGCGCGGTTTAATATTCATCGACTACATTGAGAAGGAAAATACCATCAACAGTGAATATTATATAGCGTTCTTGGAGCGTTTGAACACCAAAATTGCGAAGGAGCATCCGCAGTTTGCAAAGAAAAAAATGTTGTTTCATCAAGACAACGCACCGTGTCACAGGCCAATGAAAACAATTGCAAAGCTACATGAATTGAATTTCGAATTCCTCCTACATCCACGGTATTCGCCAGGTTTGGCTCCCAACGACTACTGGCTGTTCGCAGACCTAAAAAAATGCTCGCCGGTAAGAACTTTTGCTCGAATGAAGAGGCTATCGCTGAAACTGAGGCCTCTTTTGAGGCAAAAGATAAGTCGTTCTACAAAAGCGGTATTGAAATGTTAGAGCGGCGCTGGAATGGTTGCGTTGTTCTCGATGGAAATTACGTTGAAGGAAGAAATTAATTTTGAACAAAAAAAAAAAGGGTTTCTTCCTTAGGCCCAGGACTTTTTAATCGCGGAAACAAGTAACATATGGGGTGTTTCCGCGATTTAAAAGTTTAAGTGTTTAAGTCAGAATTTTATTTTTATTTTATTTAATTTTTTTTTTTTTTTTTTTTTTTATTTTTTTTTTTACCTTTTATGCTTTCACATATTCGTATGGTAAATCGGCATAGGAAACTGTGTGATTCCTACATTTTTGATTTTTGTGAAACATTTCAACGCTCTTACTCCTCAATATGTGTGCATTTTTTGCCTCTTTTTTACAAAAGGCCAAAAAGACTCATAAAAGGGGTTAAAATGTACTACAAAATTATTTGCCACAAAATTCTAGTCCAAGTCTCATAATACACCAAAGCTCGAAATCCAACATAAACTGCAGAAATAAGTCAACACGAATAATGTAGATAAGGGTTAATTTCGTTAGTGTTTATTGATAAAATTGATAGTTACAGTACTTCAAGAAAGCTCAGACTTTCAGGTCAAATACTTTTGTTTTCTCCATTTGCATCTTTTCGCCAAATAAGGACTTGAAATAGCACAAATAAAGTGCTACCAAAAACCAGTTTAAATTATCTTATGCAGATCGCTATTTATGAGTGTAAAACTTTGTATCGCCAACTTGCATATGAATCACTGAAAATCACGCATAAGCAGATGCTTCAAGCCTCTTGAGAGGATTACGAGCACACATGCGTACATATGTATGTGCGTAAGTATATTTACATACCCGTGTACGGTATGCTTTTATGCGAGATCGTAGCTACCAGCTTAATGCATCCCTAATAAAAAGGTCCGATAAGCCTCGAGAGTGTTGATTGGTGAACGACGCTGTAAGCAGGTTATAAATTGCCGCGAAATTAATTTACTTGCCAGATGAAGGTGTTTTTGATGTCTGCAGACAATCAGACAAGCGGGCAAGAGCAATAGCAAAACTAACAAGCCATTGCCTTTTCGCAATTTCGCGCTTGCATATTTCATTGGCTTGAATTGAGCAATCAGTGAGTGAGAAGAGGAAGGGTTGAGGTGTGAGCATTTGCATATTGAATGCACTTGCCACATAAGATGCAACATTTTATTAGTGCCACAGTGTTGGTCAGATAATGCAGCTTTTATTTTTGTCTTTGTTGTTGTTGTGGCTTTATAAGGCCTGCATACACGCGACTCATTTAATTGATTTACTGCGACGATCGAAAGTTGTGCGACGCCCAAAAGCTTTTATTATACGAATTTCTTAAACGTATTTTTTGTTTTGTTTGGTTTTGTTTTATTTGTATGCCTTATTGTTTATAAAAGAAATTATTAGCGGCTTGTTTGCGTTGGTTGTTAGTTGCTGGTTGGTGGCGTCCGGTCACATATCACCGTTAATACCTGTTGACATTTACGACTTTGTTGGGCCAACAGTGCAGTGCCAACAACCAAAGCGTACATAACAACCAGAACAGCAGTGAGGCATATCGGCCTTACGTACAACAAACAGTGCAGCTGAAACAATTTGTTGGTGGCCAACAGCAACAACAAGCCAATATTTTATGCAAATCAATTGAGGTTGGGCAAGCGATATGAAGCGTTTGCAGCAATCGCTTGACACAAAAGCGGACTCAACTTAAATGCGATCACACAGCGATCAAAACACACATACGCACACACACACACTCACCTGCCCGACAGCCAGATAGCGAGCGAGCGCGCACACCTGAACACCTACAAGAGGCTGCTGCTTTGTGGCAAAAGTTCGCTTTTACTGGCTCTCATTACCATTTGTTGTTCGTTGTTTTTGTTGTTGTTGTATGGCGATATCAATTGGTTGCATCTTCATTAAGTACCAACACTGTCGGCCGCAGCGAACTGATAACACTTAACTTTAAATTTATGTGTGTATGTATGAATGTGTGTGTGTATGTGTTGCGGTATTCCACTTTGTGCACTTGTCGATCGCGTCGTCGGCCGGCAAATTTTACGATGCGTTCTAACCACAAATTGTGAGTCTTCTTGCTGTGCATCTTCTACTGCAACGTCTACTTACTCGTACACCCGGCGTTAGACCACATTCCACACGTCACTTAAAATTACGAGTATATGTGCACGTGTATGTATGTATTTGTTTTGAATTGATGAAATTTTTTTCCGGTTGCCGCCTTCAGTTAAGGTTTCACATTACATTTCGCTACACCTTCAACGCGTGCAACAAATGAACAGAAAATGAAATTAAAATAAAAACAAAAAGGGTTTACAGTTCTTAAAGCACAACTCTCCCACTGACAGAGTGCCCACGAATTTGTGGACTTTTATTGCGCCTATCGTAATTTATGCGCAAACGAAACGAAGTCAGTGCATTTACTTAGCCCCGCGCAACATTCGAGTGGCATATAAATCTTGCAACTAACTGTACAGCCCAAACGCCCTCTAATTTTCAAACTTAAGCATCGTAAAATTACAATAGAAAAGTTAACCGGGTGATGCCAGCTGATTTTCTTCTGGTTTTGATTTACAGCCTAGGAAGGAAATACGTCATCAAAGTAATTACATACCAACAGATTATTTTCGGCAACCTCCTCTGTGGCTTTTACAAATAAGATACGCATCAGCTTGACCACTTGCCTATAGATACCAATATGTCAAAAGGTTCAGAAGCTAATAAGAATGAACAAATGAAAGAAAACTAGGTTCCGGAGAGAAAGTCAACACATGGAGTAGAAAGCACTAATCAGTAGAAATTTAAAAATTTAAAATAATGTTTGCAGAAAAATTGCCCTGTATTCTTGAAGATCTCTTAAGAACTGATACTCATTAGGTGTGCAGCTTTGCAGTCGTCGTTTTTTCAGCGAAAAAGGGATTACATAAAATATTTACCTTTCAATTCACTGTCTGTCCTTGGTCACTACTTTTTTACGTAGTTCGAAAAACGAACGAAATTCCCCAGCGAAAGTGTTCCTTGTCTTGTCGCCGAATTTTTTTATTTCTTCTTAAAAGTGAAAAAGCTGATCAATCAGAGTCTGTGACATTGAGTGAAGCAAACAATATTCGAGAGGAGCAACTGCGAGTGATGTGAGGTCATCCACCTCAGTTTTTCTACAATAAGATTATGAAAAATGCCTCTATTAAGTTTTACCTGGCAAAACAAGAATTATTTCAAGAAAGAAGAAAAAAATACACATTATTCTTATTATTTTAAAACCTTAGATAATTTTGCCAATTTTCTCTAAGAAATTTATTAAATTTCACTAACTATTCACGGCTGCCGTAGCCAAACGGTTTGGTACGTGGCTACTATTCAGAATTGCACAGACTCGAAATCCCGTGCACGAAAGTCCGATTGATAAAAAAAAAGTTTTTTATAATAGCAGTGAACCCTCGGAGGGCATTAGCAAACCTCCGATTGTATTACTACCATGAAAAAGCTCCTCATAAAAAACCGTCTGCCGTTCAGCATAAGCCCCTCCATTTGTGGAAAAATATTAAGACGCACACCACAAATAGGAAGAGAAGCTCTGACAGAAACCCAATAAAGGCTGTAAACGCCAATTATACTATAACACTTGGGCTGAAAAGTCCCTGGTCTAACTAAGAAATCACGTTCTTTTTTGTTCCAAATTAGCTTTATTCATCAACGTAATATCCATCAAGAACCACGCAATCATTCCAGCGCTGCTTTAACATTTCACTACCACTTTTCTAGAACGATTTATCTTTTGTCTCAAAATAGGCCCCGGTTTCAGCGATAACCTCTTCATTCCAGGGAAATTTCTTACCGTGCGCACATTAATATACATAGGTATGAACGATTGTATGTGAGTGCTCCAAGTACTTTCAACATTGTCGTAATTTATTCTAGAAATTGATTTATTTGTTTGTTAAAATTATTGAAAAAGTCTCGGAACAAATTTTATGATTTTCAGATTTCTTCAATGTGGAAAATTATGACAGAGTTTTCCAGGCAAAATTTTCTATACTTTTTAAAATTCTTATAAACATCTTTTTTCAAATTTTTTAGGATAAAATATAAAAAAAGAGCCATATTTTTTGTTCACAAATTTGGGGGAAAAATTATTTCCCTAATTTTTTTGAAAAGTACACTCCCTGAATTTATTTTTCATTTTTTCCGTTGAGTAATTTTGAAAGTTTTGGTATAGCAGTTAAGTCGTTTTAACATTGTAAATACATTTTTTTTTATTTTGTATGAAAATTAATATTTTTGGAAAAAATATATGTTTAAATTCTTCTGTAAATTTTGTTATTTTTTTTGTTAAAAATGTTTGGGAGTTTTTTTCTTCATTTTGTGAAAAATACCGCTTCAGCTTTTTCTGAATTTTTTTACTAATAGGTGAAACTGTGCTCTGTAATCCCTGCAAATTTCATAAAGGAATTCTTATAACTTTCGGAGGTTCATTCAAATACGTACAGCGAACCATTGAAAAAGTTCGCCTCGAGCGATTTGCAAACGGACGTAACAGATATATGTAAGTGTACGTAAGCTAGCGTTTCGCTAGTAATGCATTGAGACATTGCAAAGCGCCACAATCACGACATTTCCTATGAACGGATTTTTTCAAATGACTTCAGTCAGGGACAGCTGTTGCCGAAGAACGCGGATTTAATCCGTTATTCAGTGTTTTATCTGATCGAGAGAGCAAAATTGAAGTTGCTTTTAGTGATTATGAATCTGCAATTGTGACTTCGCTTTGGCTCTACAGATCCAAGCGAATTCCACGAACAAATTGGAATTAAATAAACCCACGGCAGTCAGTTCTACGTTACCGGAACGACCCGGATTTATATCCGGCCAAGGACTGCCACTTCAGCAGCATTCCTCATATAAGGGGTGGTAAAATTTTAAGCGCCGATGTTGAGTGTGAACCACACCTAAACGTCAAGTTTTTTTCTACATTTCATTTGATATTTTTCAATTTAAAACCAACTCAATTTGAACCATGGAAAGATACATAATCGAGCAACGCACTAAAGTTATTCAGGCTTATTATGAAAACGGGCGTTCAAATCAAAATGCATATCAAAGAAAATCATCTTTAGTGATGAGGCACATTTTCACCTCAGTGGATTCGTCAATAAGTAGAATTGCCGCATTTGGGCGAATAATAATCCAAGAGTGATTGCCGAAAAACTAATGCACCCACAAAGAGTGACTGTTTGGTGCGGTTTATGGGCCGGCGGCATCATTGGGCCGTATTTTTTCCAAAATGAGGCCGGTCAGGCAGTTACTATCTATCGTGAGATAATAACGAACTTTTTATGGACCGAAATGGAAGATATGAATGTGGACGATGCGTGGTTTCAACAGGACGGTGCCACTTGTCACACAGCTAACGAAAGAATGGCTCTTTTGCGCGAAAAAATTGATGGCCGAATAATCTCACGTCGCGGCGATGTCAATTGGCCGCCATGATCATGTGATTTGACACCGTTGGACTTCTTTCTTTGGGATTATTTGAAAGAAAAATAGTACGTGAATAAGCCAGCAACAATTTGAGAGCTAAAGGATGAGATAATTCGGCACATTAACGGCATAGAACCTCAATTATGGCTCAGCGTCATCGAATATTTGGACCATCGGATGGAGGTGTGCCGCCGAGGCTGATTTTTTGTTCCATACGTAATTGAGCCATACCAATATTATTATAACAAAGAGAAATGACTACAAAAATTGTATTTTATTCAAAATCAACACCGGCCCTTGAAACTTAACCGCCCTTTATATATGGATAATGCTTATGCTGCTACAACAACAACAACAAATTGGATCTTTGCAAACCCTTGAAGACGCACAACGTAAATTCTTCCAAATTTAATTCCTTTAAGAGTTTAATTGCTTAGAGTAAAAAAGTTAGATTATAAAACATCACTATAATCCAGCGGCCGTCGTAGCCGAATGGGTTGGTGCGTGACTACCATTCGGAATTCACAGAGAGAACGTTGGTTCGAATCTCGGGGAAAACCAAAGTTAATAAAAACATTTTTCTAATAGCGGTCGCCCCTCGGCAGGCAATGGCAAACCTCCGAGTGTATTTCTGCCATGAAAAGCTCCTCATAAAAAATGTTTGCCGTTCGGAGTCGGCTTGAAACTGTAGGTCCCTCCATTTTTGGAACAACATCAAGACGCACACATAAAATAGGAGGAGGAGCTCGGCCAAACACGCAAAAAGGGTGTACGCGCCAATTATATATATACCTATATATGTATATGTATAATCCAGCTTATAGAATGTGGCAATGCCTTATCTGTAAAATATTTGTTTTCGCGCCTGATAACAAAACGAAAAAATATATTTCAAAGTAGGGAATCAACGCGTATGCAATCCATTTTGCATTTTGTAGATTTGTTTAGCTTGTTTCGTTGTGAGTATTCAAAAGTCATAAGGCAAAATTGAGTTTAATTCAGGTAAAAAGTTAATACAACATTTATAGGTTCTGAAAAATCCTCGTACGTCGGGTCGGATAGTAAACGGAGGCGCCAAATTAATCATCCAATTTTGCTTTTTAATAACCGTTTCACTAAATAAAAGAAATGGTTTTTAGCAATGGAAATCTTTTGTTTGATCTTTGCTCGTCTTTTTGTACACTGCAGCTGTCTAGTTCACAAGAGTCAACGCTGCCATTTACACAAATTGCAATACGGTAATTAATTTTACTCCACCGTGTACTAACATACATATAAACAAAAATTATTCATTATAAAAACAAAAAAAAAATATTATAGAGCAAAAATTTGGAATATTAATTTTAAAATATTTAATTGTTCTTATGGAGACGAATATGTCGCCATCAAACAATTAACGAGTAATAAATAATTTGACTTTTGTCATATTACTTCCCAATAATATTGCTTGAATTTATTAACTTATTAAAGCATTGAACTTATTAAAGCATTATGCCATATTGCTGTTGTTGTTTGAGGAGCTGTGTTTCCCAAACTGACAGACACTTAAGCAGCGACTAGCGCATTTATAATACCACAGTTCCTGTTATTTTGCTTGTTGAATTTCCAAGAATGATATTTCCTATAGCCACTTTGCTGTGTCCAAGAAGAGTAGAAGCTTTCTCAATTATATACCTGACATTTCGTCAATTTTGTTAATGAATGGTTTGGCTAAAACTCGTCATCTTGGACATAGGAACGTAGGGGAAAATGAAATTGCTGGTGGGAACTCCTACCCGCTTATTGGCATCCACCTTACAGTTGTTAAAGGGGAAGAGTACGACTTGTTTCTCAGGAAAGCGCAGAAAAGATAGAGCTCCATTTCTTCATGTGCTATTTCGAAAACACTTTGCCCTCAGTACAATAGGAGGAGGAGGAGGAAAGTCTGGGGACTCCACGTTATTCAATTTCGATACACACGTGGAAAAGCTAGGTTTTTCATTTAACCCCCATTTCAGAAGCTATGGGGAACTTTCAGAGAAGGAGACTAACTTTCTCTGTAAATGTCCGCGTTTGGAGCAGTACGTCAGTCTAAATCCGATCAATATTCACCATTACATCAACAGCTCGAGTTGGCTGTAAATCTCTGTCTGTTGGAGGTCTCATAATGGAACTCTAAATGAAACTTCGCTGTAGTGTTACTTGTCGAGTGCCAGAGCGGTACTTCAACTATTTCACCTACCTATCTACAGGGGTTTCCTTCACCCCCACTTATCTACAAGTGTGCCATCTTTTTTTGTGTGGTATATTTAATCCTTCTTTCCAGTGTTTTGTGAGAACAGCTGTTAGCAACTGTTTAGTCTTTGATATATGATAGGCAAACTATGTCTTTTGTTGGTAGTCTCTTCCATCGTCTTGCTATTCTGTAATAATGAGGTTTTAGTTCCACCTTAATCCCCGTGAAGGAAACTTCTACAAGTTCCACTTCGGCTGAGATTAACAAAGGTCCCATTGCCCATTCGCCTTTTCGTTATCCTCCATATTTTTGTTATTTTCGTTATGCTCCTGTACAAGAGTGATAGTGAGCCATTGACTGAGCTAGTTGAGTTTCTCTGCATTACAAGTTTGGAAGTTAGATAGTTTGAGTTCACTGCCTTTACGGCAGCCTGACTATCCGAAGATAGCTGACGATAGATCTAGATTGCATAATGTCTGAGCTGCCTTTACAAGCTTCTCTTATTGATAGTAATTCTGCTCGAAGTACGCTAGATTTGTCCGGAAGGCACATTTATTCATAGGCATTCAGAGTTGAAACGATGAGGCTGTCTATCTTAGACCCGCCATACTTCTTATGAAATATTCAGTATATTAGATGAGATGCTATTTTTTTTTACGGATGAGGAGGTTTAAAATGCCTGATACATCATCAGCAGTGGTATGTCCGGAGACTAAAAAAACTCCCCTTCGTTTGAGCAGCGATGACCATCACTGTCTGTTGAGATGCTGTGCCGCTACGCGAAATATTTGGTAAATGCAAATAAACAAGAGAGATTTGCCATCCTGAAGGGGAACCTTTACGTTTATTCTTCATGAAACTTAGCCCCATTTACGCAACTATTTTAACCAAAAATTATGGTCTTTCGAAATGGTTTTCACAGATCCTTCTGATATTCCGATCATATCAGTAAGGTCTTTAACAGTCAACCAACGATTTTTGAGCACTAACGCCTTCACTTTATTGACGTGTTGGTCGTCTGTTGACGTCGATGGTCGTCCAGAGCGCTCCAAGTCATCAACACGTTATCGACCCTCTTTGAAGTCTTTGTACCATTTATAAACATTTTTCTGCGACATGGTCGAATCACCAAATGCCTTCTGCAACATGCTAAACGTTTCCGCAGCCGAAATTTCATTCCGTAAACAAAATTTGATGGCACTTCTCTGCTCAATCAAATCAGACATTGTAAAAATCGAAAATGCACTCTTGGTCACAAGCGTAAATATATTACTGATAATGACATTCACATGAAAGTTGGCCCAGATGTTATTAACAGTGCTGCCAACTCATGAAAAAAATAACTAGAGCGAAATTTTAATCCCGCGAAGTTTGACAAATAAATTCACCTTACTTTTTGCCCACAAATTACCTATATTTAAATTTACTTTTATCTTCTAAAAAATTGATTTCATAATTTCATAAATTTCCTATTTTCATAAAATTGCTATTATTCTTTTAGTATAATTTATGCACAAAATCGATATATGCTCAATTATGACGTTAACTTGCATCCACTAAAAATGAAACTGTGAATAACAGAATAAAACAAAAAATAATCCCAGTGTAGTAGATCTCAAGACAATAAGTACCTCCGTTGAACATTTTTTTTCGCCGATTTAACTTCTTCAATTTGCCACTTGTGCTGCGGCACCTCTGCGCTGCCCTCTTAAGTCGACCCATGGCTGAAAATGGTCCTAAGTGGCCAAATGTGTTAAGTGGCTGAATGACTCTGCGCTGTTGCAGTTGTCCGTCCCATTGTTGGCCTTCTACGCATGTGCATACATATGCAGGTATGTGTGCATCCAAGTGTGTTTGCTTGTTTGTTGGCTCGTGGTACATATCCCAGCACTATTCACTTCTGCTTTGCCATATGCACTACGCATTTGTTGACTCCGCATACATATCACTGCTTCATTCTGCATTACTAATATACAGATGCGCATTTATGTGTCTATGTGTGTGCATGCATGCCTTTTGGCATTTGAAGTGTTGCGTAGGTGTTCGGAGTTTTGGTCAGTGTCTCAAGCTTCCAAATGCCGTAGCGGTCACTAATGGAAATTGCAAAGTGTGTAAAGTTCGTATTTGCTGCCTGCTTGAGTCTGTTTAACATTTCCGAATCCCAAGCAATCAGTAAACTAGTTAGCGGAGCAAAAAACATATGTACTGGAACTGATCGTTTAGTGATGGGTACAAAAAGGTGGGAGCAAACTTGCGTACACACGCATACACACCCACAAGGATATTGAAAGCTGCATTTATTTGAGTAACTTTCTGTTGATTTTAGTTTTTCTAACCCAAAGTGATGAAAGGCGTCATTGAAAGAAGAGCATCTAAAGGTTTTTGAAGCTCAACTTTTGCAAATCTTATAAACATCTTAAAAATTTCAATTGCATCACTTTTGAGCATTTAGTAAACGATTTGCGATTCTAATACAGCGCGGGTCATGGCTATGTGCAGAAATCAATTTAGAAACAAATCTCCGGAATGAGCGAATTGTCATTCGACAATTGTCAGCGGCACTTAAGGCATAAACGGCCTTTGGTATTACGTCCTCAGTAGTCGTTGAATGCATGGATAAATAAAATTTACTAGGAGCGCCCAAACGTGTCCGGCTGTGGATGCATTGGCTAGAGGCAAATGAAAGCTTCGGAGCGAAAAGCTAAGGTTACGAGAAGCAAGTTAGCATCAGCTGTGGAGCTACGCTAGGCTAAGTCCATACTAGGAATCTAGGTCCAAAGCAACTCAAAAGCTTGCCTAAGGACAAACTGATAATACTTACTGGCATTCTCACAGATCACTGACTCGAGATATGATCCCGCAAACTCCAACACACCTGCTTCTCGAATACGATCTCGGCCTGGTACGGCCTTTTTGGTCTCTTTTGCGGAAAATTGCTAAAAATACTCAAAACAATGTGATATGAGCTGTTTTCTGTGAAAGTGGTGCAAGTGTATTTTATTTTATGTGGAGATATTGAAGGTTTTGCATTTGAATAATCTGAAAAATATAGATATATGATATAACAGTAATTTTGTATTTTTTAAATATTAAATTGATTTAAATTTATAATGTAGTCATTTTTTTTAAGTGATTAACAAAAATTAATACATGAAATGACTTCAAAAGGACTTACACAACTTTCAAAGTCAGCAAAAGAAAAAGTCTTACATTTAAAAATATTAACGAGGGCAATAAATTTAGTGATCTAAAATACTCATTCTCACTAGATGAAGCTTTATAGAGTATTGTATATGGTTTGGTTTTAAAATTCTTATCCAACTTAACTTCAACTAATTTACTTCTTCACCATTGATCTTTTTTCGCCTTTTTAGAATCTCATCTTCGAATTGTTTTGTAGAAACATAATCAGCTTATTTCATTTCATGCAAAATAAACTTTTTATATTTTCGACATTGTTTTATGATAGTAAAATAGTCTTTAGAGACAAACAAAAAGTCGTTTTTTCTTATAGTACTCTCGATAATTCCTAAATCGGCCTCTTTGTTAGATAAAAGTGCCCATAATCTAAAAATGTATTGTCGATAATTTCCGTTCTTGAAGAACTTTAAGCCACATTAAAACCAATTTCAAATTTCTATTTTGCCAGCGCACATATCGCTATAGACTATGACTACGAAAATTTGTAATCATAAAAGCAATGAAAATTTTAACCGATTTTTTTGGAAAATGTTTATAAATAAAAAGTTTAGTGTAAATTGCACTCATTTTTGTCATTAACTATTTTTTGTGAAAATGAACTTACTCCACTTTCAAAGAAAACGGCTCATATAGCGTGTCCAAATGTACCACAGAAATATTTGCCGGAAATTTTTCTTCTAATAGGACTTTAGCCGGTGTGATCATTTGTGATAGATTAACATCTTGCCGTTGAGAATTAACTTGCGTTTTAGCTCATTAACGACTCTGCAAACTCTAAAAATATTAGACAGAGCAAAAAACAAAACAAAAGTTTATTAAAGTTTGTTTTTGTGCTGAATTGAAATATATAGAAATGGTAAATTCAAAATTGCGATTCCAATAAGGCGAAGTTAATTTTGATTAAAACTGACAGACGGTTATTACGGGGATTACTGAACAGTTGATTTGATTATTGGATAGTTTTGTTAGTAAAAGATGGACCACAGGCAACAATTACCGGTATTAGCTGCTCTGAGACTAAGAAATAATTATTTATTAAAAAAAAATCTTAAATTTCTCCGAAATATCAGAACATATAATGTAATTTCGAACGTGTTAGTGCAAGTTGGCATTGCACGCAGTCTTTCTTGTTTTTCTGTTTAAAAATTTCATTATTTATTATTCACAATAGATATTAACTGACATTTTTCGGGAATGTTGCCATCGAAAATTCCCCTATTCCACTTAAATTATGAGAATTAATAATCCCGATTAACGTCGCCGCCTGGATAGTTTAGAATACTATTAGAAGACTGAGGACTATGAATAAGTTCGTGCGGTTTTTTTCGAAATTTGAAACTTTATTGACGTAAAATGGCTACAAATTTAATATTCATAGTATTGTCCATCGCTTGCTACTACTTTTTCCCATCTTTCTGGCAATTCACGGATTCCCTTTGTGAAAAATTCGGTCGGTTTTGCCGCAATCCACGAATCGATCCATTTTTTGACTTCATCGTAATTACGGAAGTGCTGGTCAGCCAGGCCATGTTGCATCGATCGGAAGAGATAGTAATCGGATGGCGCAAGGTCTGGACTATACGGCGGGTGGGGTAGGACATCCCATTTGAGCGTTTCTAAGTATGTTTTGACCACTTGTGCAACATGTGGCCGAGCATTGTCATGTTGCAAAATAACTTTGTCGTGTCTATCGGCGTATTGCGGCCGTTTTTCTCGCAGTGCTCGGCTCAAACGCATCAATTGTCGTCGGTAGACATCCCCCGTAATCATTTCATTCGGTTTCAGTAGCTCATAATACACAACACCCAGCTGGTCCCACCAGATACACAGCATAACCTTCAGGCCATGAATATTCTGCGCCGACGTCGATGTTGAAGCATGGCCAGGGTATCCATACGTTGCCCGACGTTTTGGATTGTCGTAATGGACCCACTTTTCATCGCCAGTCACAATTCGATGCAAAAAACCCTTTCTTTTGTGCCGTTGAAGCAGTTGTTCGCATGCCATAAAACGGCGTTCAACGTCTCTTGGCTTCAATTCATACGGCACCCAATGGCCTACCTTTCGGATCATTTCCATGGCTTTTAAACGTTTGGAAATGGTTGATTGATCAACTCCCAAAGCTTTTGCAACCTCTTCTTGCGTTTCAGCCGGATCTTGATCGAGCAATTCCTCCAATTCGGTATCCATGAACTTTGGCGGCGCACCCTCGCGTTCTTCGTCTTCCAAGCCAAAATCACCACTTTTAAAGCGTGCAAACCACTTCTGGCACGTTCGCTCAGCTAGAGCATGCTCACCATAAACTTCCACCAAGATACGATGACTTTCGGCTGCTTTTTTCTTCATATTAAAATAATGAAGAAGAATTTCCCGCAAAAACACATTATTTGGCACGAAATTCGACATTTTCAAGTGTGGTAAAAATATTGTTGTTTACGCTTCAAATAAAAAACTTATACTACGTTTGTGCCTTATGACAGTAGCTCTCCAATGAATGTTTGGAAATGTGGATCGATGGAATAATAATCAAGTTACGCCATCTGTTGTAAAACTGCACGAACTTATTCATAGTCCTATTATACTCGTATATTTAAGAGACACATTGTAACGGCAGATTTATATGCAGTCAATTCACTTCACCGAATCTGCTGATTATTCGACTTCAGACATTATATTTTAATATTTCTCAACTTTTATCAAGCGAAAATCGACCAAGGTTAGGTTAGGTTGAAGCGGTTGTCCTGTGGGACACACTCAGGCTCATAGCCCATTTATCTCTTTTAAAACCAGTGTGTGTTTTTCAAAAATTTTAAAATATCTCTGATTTCTATAGAACTGAGGTCTTCTAACTCATTAAAAAATTGTCTACCCAGAATAGTAAACCTGCGTCTGGATAGAGCAGGACAGTGGCACAGTAGGTGCGAGATCGTCTCTTCCTCGTCCTCATCTAGACAACTTCTACAGAAGTCATGTGTTTGCACACCCATCCTTTGGGCGTGTCTACCTATTAGGCAGTGCCCCGTTTTACTGAGAACAATGTGCTAAGACTGTGTTTATTTTGGCTTAGCAGAGATTCTGTGCGTTTAGCATTTAGAGTCGGCCACAGTTGACGGGCGATTTGGCAGGTGGCTTCATTACGCCATCTTTTGTTTGCTTTCTTTACAATTTCTTCAAGGATAAGTAGCTTACATGTTTGTAAGGGTATCCCTATGTCAGTATCTATGTGCTCGTCAGACAATTTAGTGCCGAGTCTTGCTAGTTCATCGGCTGTACAGTTACCCTCAATATCGCGATGGCCAGGAACCCATGTTACCTTTAGGTGAAATGACTCAGTCATCTCGTTAAGAGATGTGCGGCATTTCATGGCTACCTTGGAGGTTTTCGACTGTTTTGTGAGGGATTTTATCGCCGCTTGGCTATCAGTGAAAATGTAGATATCATTTCCGTATATCGGATCACACTGTATCAGTGTCGCGGCTTTTATTATTGCCATCATTCAGCCTGAAAGACACTACAGTAGTCGGGGAGCCGAAAACTGAAGGAGATCCCCAGATGTTCGGAATATACAGCTCCGCCCACCCTGCCCTCGAGCTTTGAGCCATCTGTGTATACATGGATGGACTCGCCCTGTCTCACGTCGTCCCGTTCCCACTCTTCCCTTGAGGGTAGGAGGGTCGTAAACGATGTAATGGCAAGTATAGGCGGGAGTGCAAGTTCTTGTAGAAAATTATTGACAGTTAGGTTCCACAGAAGTGGACCCCCACCTTGGGGTATCGGAAATTTTTTAACAAATGTGTCATCCAAATTTGCGCTTATCGTTCGCCCAGTTAGCATTCGTTCTATAAACGAGACTATTGCATTCCTTACTCCCATTTCCGTTAGCGAAGTAGTAATTGCTTCCGGATATACATATGTTATTGAAAGCACCCTCGATGTCTAGAAAGGCAGCGAGGGTAAATTCTTTGTAGTGAAGTGATTTCTCGACTGAGTGAACTAGCTCATGGAGCGCTGTTTCCACTGATTTGCCTTTGCTGTATGCATGTTGGGAAGGTGATAGTTTGTCACTAATCCTTCCTTTGATATGCACATCTAGCAACTGCTCTAAAGATTTTAACAAAAAGGATGATAGACTAATTGGCCTGAAGTCCTTCGGTTTCGTATGTGTGGTTTTCCCTCTTCTTTGGGACTGAATACAACTTTTACTTCTGCCCATTTCTTAGGGATATAGTTAAGACGTATCGCTGCCTCAAAATCGACCAAACTTGTGAATATCTAACCGCAAACCTAGTTTTTGGCGCCACATCAAAAACTACACTGCAAAGTCTAAACGCTAAATGAACCATTCTGTACTCCTACATGGCAACAGAGAATTTCTATCTATCAAGCACTAAATTTCTGAATTATAATGCAATATTTAATTTAACAAAATTAAAATTTTTATCATCAGAATCATGTAGCAGAAATGACAATTAAAAATGCCATTAAAAATATAAAATTTTCTACGTAAAATTGATTGGCCTGAACTCAAAACGTACTAAAGTGAGCTAAGTTATTTACCATAAGTTCACAAGCATGTAACGTACCCCCTTTATGCTTCAAATGCACTGTCGGTTTGGAAATTCTCTCGTTCAGCGAAAAGCGCTCTCTGCTTTGTTGTTTGTAGCGCCAGTAAATACTCGTACGTTTTTTTACCAGGCTCATCTGGTTTATGCTTAATCAGTGATTAATCTGCAATTATCTTTCTCTTTCAACACATGCAAGTGTTATTGTTGTAGTTCCAACTGCATTGTATGCATTTCATATTAAAATGAAAATCGCGTAGGTGAACTGGTTTGCCAACAGATCATATCGATGTAAATCAGCGAAAACAACGCTAGAATCCGTAAGCTGGCGCTTTGAAAATATAAAATCGTTAATCTTTTTTTGTGATCGCTCCGCAGGCACAGCTATAAGCAGCTGCATGTGTATATACAATAATTACTTAATTAAGACTATTAAATAAGTAAGTAGCTACAAAATTGCATTCGAAATTTCTACTCTGAGTGTAGTGAAGGTATTGGCAGTAAAGAGCCCTAGCCCGTAAGTGATTCCGCGGCTTGTATAGAAGTATTAAAGAAATTTTTTTGGTTATTGTTACAACTGATACCAAAGGTAGCAGAGTGGATTCGAAAGATCGCGTTTTTGATTGCTTAGCATTAATATGAAAAAATGTTCTTAGCTCAAATTTTTATCTACACAACATTTACTACCTCTTCACCACACCAACGCTTCTCAATAAGGTCACTAATGTCTTGACATGTATTTACAAGTTCAGAAGGGCAATTTCAGCATTCAATGCTCGAAAATACTTTTTAAGCCGCATGTAATTTATTTTGTTCTCTTCTACATTTTCTCACGCTGCCTCGTTCAATAGTTTCTCCTTTCCTTTATCTCCAATGTTTTGTTTTTGCGGCAAATCAAAAGCGGTTAGAGCTAACGCCTTCATCCCACGCTTTATTGCGATATATTGGCTGTGATGCCGCATAGGCACTTTTTTATATTCAAATAATAAGCATTTTTCGATTTCTGCACATTTGTTTTGCTGTTGTGTTAAATCCTTTATTCAACTTTGCAAGATGGTCCTCTTCGCAGCCTTAAATATTTTGCATAGCCCCAGGCTTATTGGTTACACACATCCCACTTGCATTTTTAATAAGCAGCCTTTGCAAACTCTGGTCTTTTCCTATTTTTGACACTGGAAAAATTGTGTAGGTACTTTTATGTACTACGCAGACAAATTCGTTTTCGTTGGCTTTTGATTAACCGTTTGCATATGTGCCGTATGTCTTTTAATTTTATTGACTGACCACACCTGCGACTTTATACACAGCGCACCGCTAGTGAAGCACAACAGTTGTCGGAATTATGAAACAGATAGAAAGGCAGAGATAAAGATGACGATGGAAATGGAAATGAGGATGCAGGGGAGGATAAACATGACTAAAACTAACCTCTAAAACAGACCTCCCATCTTCGGCCCACATCCACCACGCGACGGCATTTGCACTACATCGAGGGTGGAGACGTGATTGTGGCTATCAACCGCAAAATAAACCTGCGTCCAGGCTCTCTACCAATGACGTATGGAGCTTATACGTCGCTGATAGTCTCCATTACTTTCGTTATCAAGCAGATGGAACTTTCAAAGTGTGCGGTAATGTCATTACCGTCTTCTCCGCGTATGATATGGCCAGAAGTCATTAGCTCAAGCGCCTGTAATTGTCGTCGGTACGTCTGAGTCGACCTAATCTGGAACACTGTTTCATGTTCAATTCAGCACTTGTCGGGAAGTTCGAAGTAATCAGATGCGGCTCAAGGCGCTGGTAGCCGCTACTGAAATAGCTCGCAATATTTGCTTGACCAACTTGCTTTTAGGATACCAGCAATGTTTTGAAATGCACAATTAAATTCGCCTCACTTGGCTGTCTTCCAAGGATCGTGGCTAACTTTTTACGTTTTCTTGCGAATCCTGGACGTGCGGCACGTTTTCAAACTTCTCTGGCGAGCTAAAACAGTGTAGTGAAGCGGAGAGACTAAACATATGCAGATAATATTGGAATCATCCGTGTTCGCTCAGCATGTGAGAGAGAAAATAATCGACTTCTCCGTGCCTTTGTCGTAACTACGTAGCAAGGTTAGGGATGAACTCTTGTGTCGAGCGATCTTTAGAAGAAATATCCCATATTCGCAGCCATTCGTTAAGTGACGCAATTCGCTGTTCCAACCTTTGGTCCCTTATTAGTTTTGCGCAACGACTTGAATAGAGACGGTTTAGTTTACGTGCTCGGATATTCAGAGAAAATGTTCTGGCAATCACGCAAATTGCATCTTCCGATATTCATCCTATAAACCTGACTGGCCTCTCGTAGGTGGGTTTCTCGGACTTGGAACCAAATGAGAGCGGCTTATAACGAGACGAAGTCTGCTACAGTAGATAGAAGCCTCCTCCTCTCACCTTCGGCTCCCCCAACGTTTGGCAGCAACCGTGTTAGAGCATTCGTAACTACGGCGCCTTTCGTACTGACTTTCTCTTTACTCTCTGAAGGTCACGCACGAGTCAAGAATAACCCCTACGTACTGTATTCCAGTTTAGACTGGATGTTGACACCTCCGACATTTACCGTCAAACTCTTCTTTTGCTTAACAAGACTGCTTCTGCGCTGCTAGCTGAAGTTTTGCATTGCACATCCAGCGCTCAATCCTCGCTATCGCCTCGTTCCAGGTGATTTCCACATCAATGACATGTTTCCCCGTCACAACTAACGCAATATCGTCTGCGTATCCCAACAGTGTTGCATTTAGGGGCAGTTCCATTTTGAGGATGACATCCTACATTGCGTTCCACAAAGTAGGGCCAAGAACCGAGCTTTGCGGTACACCATCCGTCACTGTGTATTCCTGAGAGAGATAGAGATAAATATGGGTACGTGAAGACTTAGTGATCACGGTGGCTGACCATGACATAACGTCTCAGCCATATATCAAATACCTGGGAGCATTTATTGACTCGAAAATGAATTTTAAGCATCATTTACAGTCAGCCAGTGAAAAAGACGTAAGAATAATCAACGCGTTATCTAGGCTAATGCGTAATGTCGGCAGTCCCCGCGCAAGTATGCGCGAAAACAAAGAAAATTGGAAAACGACCTGTGAAGTGGCCGCAAATAAAGATAGAGATAGTGCGAGAGATGATGATTAATGTAAAAAAGCTCCAAATTGTAAATCGAAAGATGCCATTTGCATCCATGTATTCCATTACACTTGAAACAGTTTGAATATATGGAAGCCACCAAACTTTTCCGGACTCAAAAAGGAACTGAAAAACTCTTTTCGTGTGCCTCGAAAACTTTTTAGAATAACCTTAAAATGTCTATGATAAATTCGTTTGTTGGGAAGAACAAACTCAGAAAAATGAAGAGGACGAAACCGTAACCGATGGACACAGAAATGCCTCTAAGACGACGCAATAGCATTTTGGGGCGAGATCCGGGGAAAAATGGCGAAATCTCTGGATTTCGGAAATTTAAAAAAGGCACTTTGTATCTTTGGATACACTTTGAGAGATATAGTACTCTTGTGATTATTCGGAAAGCTTAAACGCGTCATTGTGAAGAATGCAATGTTTCCGCAGTGAGTGACAATTTGAGAACGTTTTTCGACAAGAAACGCAATTTCGGTTGCGAAATGATAATTACTGATTTTTTGAATGCTGAAATTGACCAGAACAAGGACTTTCTTTGGTTTCAACAAAGCTTATCAAAAACTAATTTTTCATTTTTTCCATTAAGCACTAAGTTCTGTTCTAGCCTTATCAGCCGTTTTGCGATATCAACTGACCGCTGGAAGGTTTATGGGACCTATCGCTAAACTTTGATCCAAGTATTATGATCAACATCCACTGGACGTTACGTGTGGCAAAGACAGAAACAGTTAATAAGGTTAGATTAGATCGGATGGCTTCCTTAGGGAACAGTCGAGGCAACGATTTGGACGGGTTTCATCTTGTATTCCTGAACTAATCGGGCGGCCATAGCCGAGTCGATTTATAGGTCACTGCCATTGGGAAGGTCTGAGTTGGCATGAAATATTTAATTATATAATATTACTGGAGTTATTTGCTCGGCAAAAAATGTTGAGATTTCGAATGTATAGGGTTATTCAATAGGTGCGCTTCAACTTTTTTCCGATAGGGAGGGCGAGCGATGCAATATTTTTTATTTTTCGCTTGTCATTTGTAAACTTCATTAGTATACATTTCATCATGGAACGCTACACACTTGAGCAACGATTGCAAATCGTGTAAATTTTTTATGAAAATAATCGTTCTGTTGCTGCTACTTTAAGAGCATTTCGGCCATTTTACGGTCCATTTAACAAGCCGTCCCGTTTTGGGGTTATGTGAAGTCATTGGTCTACAGTAACAAGCCGGCGACGATTTGTGAGCTCAGAGCCAATATTGAACGCGAAATTGCTGGAATTTCGGCCGATTTATGCAAAAGAGTGGTCGAAAATTGGGTTCAACGATTGGACTTCGTAAAACGTGCACGCGGTGGTCATGCAAAAGAAATCGAGTTTCATACTTAAATGTATATGTTCAAACTCGATAATAAAAAAAAAATTAGTTAAAAAAGTCAAACCGTTTGTGTTTTATTCAAAAAAGTTTAAAAAATGAAGCGCTCTTACTGAAAAACCCTATGAAAAAATCTTATGAAAACCAAACCTTATTTTTAAAAGGCATCCAATTCTAGGTTCCATCATTTGTAGTACAATAAATTTGAGGAGACTTAATACAGGACGCAGGGACCAAGTATATGCAATATAATCATTGAAATACAAGGTGGCGCAAAATAAATCTCTCTCTCAAAAGATTGTCAAGTTTTGCAAATGACGTCGGACGTGAACCATATTTGATATTTCTGAATGGAGCGCGTAAAGGTCAAAATAAAGATTTCCATTACTTAAAGTGTTTTTTTTTATTTAGAGAAAAGAGTTATTAAAAAAAATTGAATTATTTTTGCATTTGTATAGGAACCACTTTCACTTTGGAAGTACTTTCAGAAATAAACCAGCTACTAAGTTGGCAAAGTATTTTAAGGCTGTGTTTTAAAATTTGTCAATTATTTACTGCTGCTTCGGTTGTAGTTCCCTTAAGCGTGCACTGGGTATAGAAACTACATTTCTGCGCGATATTAGACTATTCTACTCGTCATTTTTTTTTAAATTATATTCTCCATAAATAATTTAAAAATGGTAATTTTTTCACTTTTTTACTGACTTGAAAACAAAAAACTTACCTGCGCTTTCAATCAAAGCATCAATTTCCCTAACTTCACTTCAATTTCTTCCGTTTTTTGTGCTCCATCTCTCATTTACTTGCCTTTGTTGCAACCACCTTTTATTCACACGAGTGTGAAATATGCGAAGTTCATGTGAAAATCACCTTTCAGCTTATTTTGTCTGTCAAACGGCGAACGCAGCCTTCCAACGAAGATCATTTATATATGTTTGTCCTAACATACACACACACACTGTTGTTGTTGTTGTTGCTTTTGCTGTCAAACGTGCTAACTCATAACGTACGTCCCATAGCGAAGTCAAGTGGTCCACTACCAACACTTTTCATTAAAGTTTCTCTTGTTATTATTATTTTTGTACTGTTAATGTTGTTGTTGTTTTTTTTTTTTCATTATTTTATTGTTGCAGAGGCGTTCAGTGTCACGATACGTTGAATGGAGCGCAGTGTGATGCCTGTCCCGATGGCTATGAAGGTGATGGACGTAGCTGCACCAAACACAATCCCTGTATGGATGGACCTTGTCCCTCCGGTAAGTAAACCTCAACGCATACGAGTATGATACCATGCTACAAATGTTCGTTGTTGTTGTTGTTGTTGCACATTCTTTCAACGTTCCTTAGACCAACTGTCAATTTATGATTTATTATATTGGCAAATTTCATACCTAACAGTCTTAAAAATGGACAATTTGAATTGGCATTCAAGTGGCGGGTCAGCAGGTACCCCATTCGGTTTTCACCTGAGGCGAGAAGTTTCTCGAAACGGGTGTTAATTGAATTTTTATTTGATATTTTTTTCAAAATTACCACATATTCAGCGTTTTACGAGGCTAACTATGCTTATGTTGTGTTGTGCTGTGCTATGCTATGGGTTGAAGTAAATTCACTTTTTAGTAGGCTGACATTTCCGACTTAAGACTAATTTATGTTTTCTCTTCTTTGTTGTTGTCATACAGGAAACTTTATACTGCCCGTCCAAAGTGTTCAACAATATCAGCGCGAAACTAAATACACGCGAAAGTATTCAACCCAGGCTACATAAATACTCGTAGAGGGCCAGTTTCTAACTCTGCAATCACTTTGGGAGTGTGGAACAAAGTTTTTATACACAGACAGAAAGACCTGCACCAAATTAACACAGAAAATGGAAATTATGTATTGAAATTGTGTCTAACTTAACATCTAATGTTGCTAAAAATAGTAAAAAAGTTATAATTTATATAAAGTTTAATAAAGTTTTACATATACCTTTTTTTTTTGTAAAAAAGGCTGTGTGTTTTAATTAAAAATTCATGCTCACTTTTGTATTTTCAATCTTCTTAAGCTGCATATTTTCCATTTTCTGGCTTGAATTGGTATGCGGGACTAAATTTTCACAACTACTATCACAGGCAGTAGTCGCCTAAGACCTCCCACACACGACACAACACGTCGTGTAGTTTTCATGCAGCTACGAACGCGATGAGCCTATGATCCGCATATGAAGCATATTTCAATTTTCATAGTGCAAAGCTTAAAAATATCGCCTGATGAAGATGAATTAATTTTGTTAAAAGAAAGGGGAAGCATAGGGAATTTATATGTATACCACTTCGACCAAACAGTTCCCACAGTACAAATCAAAATACAAATTTATTCCTCAAAAGTGATGATACTCTCCATCAACTGCAACGCACTTATACCAGCGTTTCATCCAGATCTGGAAACATTTTTGGAATTCTAACTCCGATATAGCAATCAGAGCAGTTTTCATTTTTCTTTTACTTCCTTTCGGATGTTAAAACGCTTTCAGTGTAATAGTTTTTCGACTCGATCAAACAGGGGAAAGTCGCAAGGAGCCATATGAGGTGAAATCGATAGTTGTTGGACGGTATCCATTTCGTTCTTATTAAAAACTTCACGGATAATGGAGGAACTGTGTGATGGAGCGTTATCATGGTGTAAAATCTACAAGTTGTTTTAAAACAAATTCTTTCTTTTTTGGCGAATTGCTTCACTTCAACGTTTCATAACGCCCAAATATTAGTCTATTAACTGTCTAGGTTAGGTTAGGTTAAATGGCTGCCCTAGCTAAAGGGCTCACTTGGACAAATGTGAAGAAATTCGTCCGTTGTGGTGCCATACATGGGAGAGGAGAAAGGAGATGGGAAGGAAGAAGGAGCCTTGGGATTAGATACGATGATGACCATACATTTTACGACGGCGCCGACGGGGGCTGATTTACGTTCGTAGTTAGCCGTAACAAGCTATTAATGAACTTCA
Source organism: Anastrepha obliqua (assembly GCF_027943255.1). Classification (NCBI taxonomy): domain Eukaryota; kingdom Metazoa; phylum Arthropoda; class Insecta; order Diptera; family Tephritidae; genus Anastrepha; species Anastrepha obliqua. Next base: position 83,128,246 of record NC_072895.1, on the reverse strand, counting down.
CCAAATTTATGATACTTACGCCGGCTATATCCCCAGGCGTAGCGAAAAAGTGAGAGCCCAGTTTGTAAGTCTTTGCCAGACGAGAGCAGGGCAGCTGAGAAGAAGGTGTTGGGATGTTTCCACCTCGTCCTCCAGACAGTTTCTGCAGAACGGACTTGAGGTAATCCCAAGTCTTACGGCGTGAACACCCAACGGACAATGTCCGGTAAGGATGCCCACTATTAACTGTCTAACTTTCTAGCAAAAATTTGTGGTGAACAATACCGTTGTAGTCCATAAAACCCTTAGCCTCAACTTTTTTATTATTATTTTCCACGCCACTCTCCCCCCCGCATACCGCGCGAGGCGGGGTCCATTTTCACCGAGCATGACGGCAGTTTCGTGCTGCAAGTCGTGTCGGCACTTTTTTTTTTGTGTTATGTTTTGTATTATTTTATTAATATTTATGTCAGTGTTTATTTATTTATGTCAATGTTTTTCTAATAATGTTGCATGTTTTTAAAATGACTGCTTTTTGTATCTTATGATGTATAATTGGGTTGATGTTGAGTTCTTTTAAGTTTTTAATAAATGTTTTGTGGAGTATTCCAGTTGCTGAAATCACAAATGGAATTGTTTTTACAGTTTTTTGTTTCCATATTCGTTTTATTTCTTGCGTTAGTTCACTATATTTTTCAATTTTTTCTACATATTTTCTGTGTATGTTGGTATCATTTGGGGTGCTGATTTCTATGAAGTATGTTATTTTGTTTATTTTATTTATTAAAGTAATATCCGGTTTATTGCTTATTACAGTTTTATCGGTGTGTATTGTAGTGTCCCAGTATAGGGTATGTTCTTCATTGTCTAAGATGTTTGAAGGGATATATTTGTAATATGGATCTTTGTTTTCTTGTAAATGTTGTTTATTGGCTATTTCTTGATGTATTATTTTTGCAACTATGTTGTGTCTAAGTGTATATTCTGTGCCTGCTAAAATTTGACATCCTGCGGTTATGTGGTCTATTGTTTCTGGGTGTATTTGGCATCTTCGACATTTGTCGTTAGTTATACTTGGGTCTTTGATTATGTATTTTTGATAGTTTTTGGTGAGAATTACTTGGTCTTGAACGGCAATTATAAACCCTTCCGTTTCAGGATGAAGCTCTCCTCTCTGAAGCCAAGTGTAGCTATTCATTTTGTCAATATTTGGGTCTTCCATAAGATGTAAGTGTTTTCCGTGTAGCTGTTTCTGTGCCCAAATAGTTTTCTTTTCGTCAACAGTTGTTTGGGTGATTGTTATTTCAGTGTTTTGTAGGTTTAGTGGGGTGTAGTGCTTATCTGCAAGGACTATTGCTTTGTGTAGATCAGATGTGTGGGTGTGGAAAAATTGTCTTAATGTTGAGATTTGGCTATTGTGAAGGTTTTGGATATCAATAAATCCTCTTCCTCCTTGTAGTCTTGGTATTGTAAGTCTTTGTGTGCATGAGTTGGGGTGAAGTTTTCTATGTTTGGTAAGTTGTCTTCTCGTTGTTCTTTCCAGGTTGTCAATATCAGTTTTGGTCCAGTTTATTATTCCAAAGGAGTAAGTGAGTATTGGTATGGCATAGGTGTTGATTGCTTTACAGAGGTTTTTGGAATTTAGTTGTGTTTTAAGTATCTGGTTAAGGCGTTTTTTGTATTGCAGTGAAAGGTAGTTTTTAATAGAGGTGTGGTCTATTTTTGTACTTTGTTGGAATCCAAGATACTTGTACGTTTCATGTTCTTCCATGTTTTCAAGGATTTGATCGTTTAACGTTTCAGTCAGTGTGTCAGTCCATTTTCCTTTCTCTATGTGTTGTGCTTTACATTTACTGATGCCAAAACTCATTTTTATATCGTTTGTTATTTGTTCTGTTATTTTTAAAAGTGCTTTTAGGTGTGTTTGTGTGGAGGCGTATAGTTTGATGTCGTCCATGTATAGAAGATGGTTTATCGTGTGTTTTGTAGTCTTTTCGTGTATTATATTGTATCCATATCTTGTGTTGTTGAGGGTGTTGGAAAGAGGGTTCAGACAGAGACAAAACCAAAGAGCACTTAGAGAGTCACCTTGGAAGATTCCTTTTTTTATGTCTATTTGTTCTGTTGTTATTGTTTCTGAAGATGTTATTAGATTTATTTGTGTTTTCCATTTATTCATTGTGTTTTGTAGAAAGTTTATTAGTTTTGGGTGTATTTTGTATATTTGAAGCACTTTGATTAACCAGCTATGTGGCACGGAGTCGAAAGCTTTCTGGTAGTCTATGTAGCATGAATGTAGGTTCCGTTGTTTTGATGTGGCTTGTTTCATAATTGTTGTGTCAATTATAAGTTGCTCCTTGCAGCCCTGACTGTTTTTTTTGCATCCTTTTTGTTCATCAGTTATGACGTTTTGTTGTGTTAGATGAGTTTCTATTTTCGAGGAAATTGTGGAGGTGATTATTTTATATAGTGTAGGTAGGCATGTTATTGGTCTATAGTTGGACGGGTTGGTAGTTTCATTATTTTTTGGTTTGATGTATGTTTTGCCTATTGTAAGAAATTCTGGTAGGGTTTGTGGTTGGTCTATTATTTTATTAATTGCTAGTGCTAGGTGATGGTGTGTTGAGGTGAACTTTTTGTACCAGAAATTTTGGACGTTATCTATTCCTGGACATTTCCAATTGTGAGTTTTATTGATTATGTTGGTTAGTTCCTCTGTTGATAGTGCGATATTGTGTTGTGGTTGTAGATCTTTTTGTCGGTGTTCTTCTTGGCGAATCCATGTAGCTGATTCGTTGTGCTGAGTAGGTATTGACCATATGTTTTTCCAGTAATTCGTTATTTGTTCTTTTGTTGGTGGGATAATTTGAAAGTCTTCTTTGGATGCTAATTTTTTGTAAAAAGTCTTTTGGTTATTTGTGAATAGCTTGTTATCAGTCCTCCTTTGATTGGATTCTTTATAACGTGTTAGTCTGGCTGCGTACACCTTAAGTTTTTGTTTATGGGTGTCTATTATTTCGTCTAATGGTTTGTTATTTTTTTGTTGTAAAACGTTTATGTGTTTGATTATATTTTTTGATCTATTACCGTTCTTGTATTGTGTTAGACGTCCTAAGTTCCTCCGGAATTCATTTACTTTATTTTCAATTCGTATTTGCCACTTATGTTTTCCCGAGTTAAATATTTTGTTGTTTTGGGTTATAGGATGTTGGTTGTTAAGTATTGTTGTAGTTATTGCAGCTATGTATATATATGTGTGAATGTTTTCTATTGTGGAGTTATAATTGAGCATTGTTGGTAGTATAGTGTTGTTTATAGTTTCGATATATTTAATGGTGTCTTTTTTAAATATTAATTTTGGAATTCGAGGGCGACTAACTGGGTTTACACCTTCCCACTTTATTAGATTAGTGTTTATTTCATTTAGAGTTTTTGCGATCATATCGTTGTTCGGGTTATTTGTGATTTCAGCTCTGTTTGTGTTTCTATTGGGACTTTGTTCTTCATTATTATTTTGGTCTATTAAATCGTTTATTTGGTTATTATTATTAGGATTTTGTGTAATGTTCTGCTCTATATTGTTGTTATGTATGCTAGCTATTTTATTGGCTACTTCTTGTTTAATATTTTCAATGTTAACGTCGGTTAAAAGTTTATTTGTCATTATTGCTCGCTTTTGGTCTGATACTCTTTGTGCAGTTATTTTGTGTTCGTATTGTGGATATAATTGTATAAATAGTCTATGGAAATCTGTTCTGTATCCTGTTTTCAGTGTGTCCAATTTCGTTGCAGTGTAGTAGCAGTGCATAATATCTTCATTCATTTTTGTAGTCCATGCTATGCGCTGCCTTGGTTTTCCTGGTTTTGTGGTTGTCTGTTGTTCAGGCAAAACATTTGGAGCAGGTTGTTGGCTATTGTCATCATGATCGGGCTCTTGATTCCCGCGTCGTTCCCGACCGTTACGACGCTCGTCCGAGGCTCTCATATTTCGTGGAACCGTTTTTTCACACTAGTAGATGGTTAGTCTATTCTAGTGGTTGACTGGGGTCCGCGGATTCGTCATTTCCGTAATGCCAAAGAGGCATTCCTTTGCGGTTTTTGTTTACAGTTTTTCTTCTGGGTTCACAGTTTTCCTTCAGGCATGCATTCAACCAGCCAGTATGCCAGGCTTTTTGACGGGATTGTTCTTTTCGTCGTCTAGACTTAGGTACCGTGGATTCGTCACATCCATGATCCCCTATCGGAGGATCCCTATCCGGTTTTTGACTAGGGAAACCGCGGGATTGTCAAGCCCGTCATCCCCTAATAGGAGATGCCCTTGCGGGCTTATTATTATTATTATTTCCTCTTCCCACGCCACTCTCCCCCCCGCATACCGCGCGAGGCGGGGTCCATTTTCACCGAGCATGACGGCAGTTTCGTGCTGCAAGTCGTGTCGGCACTTTTTTTTTGTGTTATGTTTTGTATTATTTTATTAATATTTATGTCAGTGTTTATTTATTCATGTCAATGTTTTTCTAATAATGTTGCATGTTTTTAAAATGACTGCTTTTTGTATCTTATGATGTATAATTGGGTTGATGTTGAGTTCTTTTAAGTTTTTAATAAATGTTTTGTGGAGTATTCCAGTTGCTGAAATCACAAATGGAATTGTTTTTACAGTTTTTTGTTTCCATATTCGTTTTATTTCTTGCGTTAGTTCACTATATTTTTCAATTTTTTCTACATATTTTCTGTGTATGTTGGTATCATTTGGGGTGCTGATTTCTATGAAGTATGTTATTTTGTTTATTTTATTTATTAAAGTAATATCCGGTCTATTGCTTATTACAGTTTTATCGGTGTGTATTGTAGTGTCCCAGTATAGGGTATGTTCTTCATTGTCTAAGATGTTTGAAGGGATATATTTGTAATATGGATCTTTGTTTTCTTGTAAATGTTGTTTATTGGCTATTTCTTGATGTATTATTTTTGCAACTATGTTGTGTCTAAGTGTATATTCTGTGCCTGCTAAAATTTGACATCCTGCGGTTATGTGATCTATTGTTTCTGGGTGTATTTGGCATCTTCGACATTTGTCGTTAGTTATACTTGGGTCTTTGATTATGTATTTTTGATAGTTTTTGGTGAGAATTACTTGGTCTTGAACGGCAATTATAAACCCTTCCGTTTCAGGATGAAGCTCTCCTCTCTGAAGCCAAGTGTAGCTATTCATTTTGTCAATATTTGGGTCTTCCATAAGATGTAAGTGTTTTCCGTGTAGCTGTTTCTGTGCCCAAATAGTTTTCTTTTCGTCAACAGTTGTTTGGGTGATTGTTATTTCAGTGTTTTGTAGGTTTAGTGGGGTGTAGTGCTTATCTGCAAGGACTATTGCTTTGTGTAGATCAGATGTGTGGGTGTGGAAAAATTGTCTTAATGTTGAGATTTGGCTATTGTGAAGGTTTTGGATATCAATCAATCCTCTTCCTCCTTGTAGTCTTGGTATTGTAAGTCTTTGTGTGCATGAGTTGGGGTGAAGTTTTCTATGTTTGGTAAGTTGTCTTCTCGTTGTTCTTTCCAGGTTGTCAATGTCAGTTTTGGTCCAGTTTATTATTCCATTATTATTATTATTATTATTATTATTATTATTATTATTATTATTAAATTTGTATTATAACAAGTTATACAAATATAAGAAAGCAGCAGCACTAGCAGCATAGGCCATCGGCTGTCCAACTTTTTTATTTTTGACTGAAAACGACGTGTTTTTGGCCTTGGTTTCTTCGGAGTTCTCCACTCACACGTCAGATCGCCTCCAGTAATGATGAGTTTGATGAATGTTGGTTCGGACTCAGCCTTGCAAACCATATCTTTGGGGATATCAATGCGTTCCCCCTTTTACATTAAATTCAGGTCCTTTGCGGTTATTGATCAACTTTTCCTTCACTTTATTGATGCTTTCATCAGTTTTAGATATCGACAGCCTGTCACTACGTTCGCCATCATCGATGGACTCACGAGCTCTTCTGAAGCGTTCATGCCATTTGCAAACGTTTTTATTTTTTAAAGAATCATTACCGAAATAGTTTACGCACCATTAATACGAACTCTTTGTAGAAAACTTAAATCCATTTCTAAAACTGTAAAAAAATCGAAAATATTTTCGTGCAGAGGTAGATAACTCAAGGCGGGGCAACTTTTACAAATGTCTGGCAGTGGCGATATAATTTTAGTAGGAATGTTAATCAGATGTGGCAAATTGAAAGTTCTTCCACTATGAAACTTTTGATGAAAAAAATCGAAAAGTGCTATTTTTGACAAATTGACAAATAAAATATTCCCAACATTTGCAACAAAAAATATTAATTTTACGCACAAAAAAAATTAATTTGAATATTAAATAAAAAATTTCACTTTAAAAACTTTATACCAAAACTTTCAACGTTGTAAGAGCCTTTTCTGTCGTTTCGATGTTTGATGTAGATTCTGCACCATTTTTTATGGATATTTAGTTTCAGTTGGCAGTAGTTCTAATTCTTTTTTTAGACCCGCTTTGGCTAACGATTACAAAATTTCAACATTGTCTTCAGCGAGTGAGGTTATTGAACTTATTTTTTTTTCTTCGTCTTTTCTCCGATGCTGGCCTTGCTCGTTCAGAAACTTCCCAAAGATTTAATAAAAAAACTTAACATCTACTTTAATCAAAACGCAAAATTGGGAAAGCTGGTTGCGTCATAATTAATGCCCAAAACCTCTTCTTTCATATAGGCGTTGAGTGTGTTGAAACGGACTTTCCCCCTTACTTCCATTGCGTACCTTGCCTTCGCGGCGCACACATGAACGGCACCAAATGTCGAGATATCAACGAATGCGAACTTTATCATCCATGCGATCAGAAAACAGAATGCATAAATCTGAACCCCGGTTTTCGGTGTGAGCCGTGCCCATTGGGCTTTGATGGAATTCATGGAAGAGGTGGGTTATTTGTTAGAAATATTGCACAAAACCATTTAAAATTTAGTTTTTTAATATCTCAGGCTTCTATTCCGAATATATTGGACCCGATTTTCGTAAGCAAACCTGCAATGATATCGATGAATGCTCGAAGGGATCGGCTATCTGTCAGGCGCACTCGGTTTGCGTAAATACTATTGTAAGATTGATCTTCAACTATTTACAGCTCTGTCTAAAAAAAAAACGTTTTATTGTAGGGCTCGTACCAGTGCAAGTGTGTGGATGGCTATTTCTCTAATGGAACCAGCATCTGCTTACCCACATCAGACATGTGCCCCGACGGTAGCATCTGCGATCACAATGCCTATTGCCATTTGACCGATAACTTCAAATACAGCTGCAAATGCAATATAGGTTGGGCCGGCAATGGTTTTGTCTGCGGACGTGATCACGATTTAGATGGATGGGCCGATTTCGATCTGAACTGTGCCGATATACGTTGCAGACGGGACAACTGCCCAGATTTGCCCAACTCGGGCCAGGAGGACGCGGACAATGATGGCATAGGAGATGGTTGCGATGATGATGCTGATGGGGATGGCGAGAAGAATGATCAAGATAACTGTCCATACGATTATAATGACAATCAGTCTGACTCGGATCATGACAGCGTTGGTGATGCATGCGACAATTGTCCTTTCGTGCCGAATCGTAAGCAATTGGACTCGGATCACGATGGCTTGGGCAACGATTGCGATGACGATATGGATAATGATAATATTGCGAATATTTACGATAACTGTCCAACAGTACCAAACCCAAATCAGTCCGACGTAGACAACGATGGCATTGGCGATGCCTGCGATAACTGTCCCACCATACCAAATCCGTCGCAGGAGGACAGAGACAACGATTTGGTTGGAGATGCATGCGACTCGGATATTGATGGAGACGATGATGGTATACAGGACAGCGAAGATAATTGCAACTCTATAAGCAATTCCGATCAACTGGATACCGATGGAGATGGAAAGTAAGTCTTTTGGAAGTTTTAACTTTGAAAAAGTGTCATTATTTGCATCTAATTTCAGGGGTGACGCTTGTGATGATGACATGGATGGCGATGGTGTGCCGAATCATCGCGATAACTGCCCCTTAGTTAGAAATCCTGATCAAACAGATTTAAATCGTATGCGCTTGAATATCTAAATTATCCAGTAACTAATTATTTCTACACTTTAGGGAACGGCAAAGGCGATATTTGCGAATACGACGAGGACGAAGACGGCACGCCAAACTTCATTGATAACTGTCCGAATAATTCAATGATATATTCGACTGACTTCCGCACGATTCGTTCAGTAATACTTGATCCCGAAGGCGACGCGCAACGCGATCCGAATTGGGAAGTGCATGCTAATGGGTCTGAGATCGTACAAACTCTGAACAGTGATCCAGGCTTAGTGGTCGGACATGATGCTTTTGGTGGCGTGGACTTTGAAGGCACATTCTATGTGAACGATGACACAGATGACGATTATGTGGGCTTCATCTTTGGCTATCAGAGTAACCGAAAATTCTATGTGGTGATGTGGAAGAAGGCCGCGCAAACCTATTGGGAATCGACACCATTCCGTGCTTCCTCTGAACCGGGTATACAAATCAAGTTGGTCGACAGCATTACTGGGCCCGGTTCGATGCTACGTAACAGCCTCTGGCACTCGGGTGATACACCGGATCAAGTCAAATTGCTGTGGAAAGATCCAATGAATGTGGGCTGGAAGGAGAAGACATCGTATCGCTGGTCGTTGGTGCATCGTCCGGCTATTGGCCTGATTCGTTTGAGGTAAATTGTACAAGATTTTTATTTTTAAAGATGGCGAAAATTATGATAACCCCGGTTTCGAAATTTAAGGATGTACGAAGGTGAACACTTAATTTTGGACTCATACAATGTTTACGATTCCACGTTGAAAGGAGGTCGCCTCGGCGTTTTCTGCTTCTCACAAGAGATGATTATTTGGTCGGATTTGATTTATAAATGCAACAGTGCGTATTTTATTAAATTTTGTTATAGTTATATTAGTTTTCAAATATTTATATATTTTTTTTTTAATATTTTCCAGCGCGTGTTCCCGGCCTTATTTACAACGAATTGCCACATGCCCTCAAGCAAAAGGTGGAAGTGGACAGATAGAAGAGACGTTTGGTAGAAAAAATTTGCCCGTTCCTCTTCTCCGAGTAGAAAAGCTAATAGTTGGGACTGCTTTGGCTTCCTTGTTAGTTACAATTTTTATCGTTTGTTGAAGGTATTACTGGTGTTAACCCTATAAGATGTACTCATGCGAGCTATGGCTACATAAAAAATAATACTCCTACGACTAAAATATTATTTAATACTTTAAGCTAAGAATTATGACTAAATAAATTATTTAATAATTTTTTATATAAAATACTAAAACAAAACCATTGCTCTTTATTAATAAATTTTTATTTTAAAAGTTTACAGTACAGGGGAAATTTAATAAGAACGCAGATTTTCTTTTGAGATTTTTTTTATTTCTTCATGTTTTTAGTCTATGTATGAAACACAACAACAGTTTATGCCCATCACGACTCATATCGCAACACAGGATGCGCATATCAACTTTTTCCATGACTTTTTGCTCTTTTTCGGGCATATGTATCATTTACAATGCGTATCATTCCGTTCTTATGGTCTGGAATCATCTCGGACTTATTTGCAAATACTCCACTTTTCACCTATACCCACTGAAATAATTGCAATGGAGCCACATCGCACGCTCTCGGCGGTCATTCGCAATAGGGCCATTGTTTTATGCGCTGTGTGATAAGTGGCATCATCTTGTTGAAACCATATAATGTCCAATTCCATGTCATCTAATTCAGGGCCGTTAAAAGTTTGTTATCATATCACGATAAATTCGTTTTTGAAGAAGTACGGTCCGATGACACCGCCAGCCCTTAGCAAACACACCAAACATTGACTCGTTGACTCGCATAGTTGATTCTTGAACGATATGAGAATTTTCAGTATGTTGAATGGTTGATTATTGACTCAGATAGCCAGTTATCATGACCGATAACGAAATAAGCGAAATTAATACGAAATGTACTTTCTGCACAACGACTGTTTTCATAAAACGTTGTATGACTTTTCCGCATTACCCGACGAACTATCGCTCCATCGTGAAAGAGTTCGTGAAATCCTATGATAACAATTGCCTGAAAAAAATCACACGCTTCAAAAATACTTGTTGGCAAAGATCTGCCTCTCCCTTGAATCCCCCTATACTAGCATGACTATTAAGTGGTTTGATCCATTGCTACAGCTTGGAAGTTTTCCTGTCTTTACAATATATTAATGATTAAACATTTTACACAAGCCCAAATACAATCTAACACTTTTCAATATAAACTTCAAATTTCTTTCGTGGATCAAATTTACTATGGATTTCAAGCACAGTGCACAACCAGTTCCTGGGTTTATTTAATTATTATTATTAGGCCATAATGCACTACAATCTCTGATGTGGACTATTGGGCTTGGGTTGATTTACTTGAGAGCACATTTGTACAGCGAGCTACCCTGCTAGTGAACATTAAAAGAGATCAGCAGGTTCAAATACTCGCATCTTCTCTCATAACCGGCAATAAGGTAACACTTTTAAGTAGTAATAACACTTTAAGTGAGTGACCAAACACGGGCTACGGTCACAGTAAAATCTTCTATGGCATTTCGAAGCTTCCCAGACTGGGGGATATGCACTTCCGCCTACAATTGCCATTACAACGTTCACGACCCTCCTACATTCAAGGGAAGAGTGGAAATGGGACCACAGGGCGAGCCTATCCATATATACAGAGACGGTTTAAAATCCAAGGACAGGGTGAGAGGATTTGTATATTCCGAACATCTGGCGATCTTCTTTAACTTTCGGCTTCCAGACTAAGTCAGTGTCTTTCAGTCTGAACTGATAACAATAATAAAAGCTGTGACACGGGTACAGTGTCATGTGATACTTGGAGATGATATCTACATATTCACTGATAGCCAGGAGGCAATAAAATCTCTCACAAAGCACTCGACACCCTCCTAAGTAGTCGACACCCTCCTAACGAGATGACTAAGTCATTTCACGCAAAAGTAATATGGGTTCTTGGTCATTGTTACATCGACCAGGTATGAAGTTGACCGATGATTACATAGGCAGTGATATAGACATACCCTTACAGACATGTAAGCTATTTATCTTTGAGGAAATTATAAGAACAGCGAACGAAAGATTGCGTAATGAAATCACTTGCAGAATCGCCCGACAACTGTGGGCGACCCTCAATGCTAACCGAACAAAATCTCTGCTAAGACGAGATAAGCACAGTGCTAGCGCACTGATTTTAGTTATAACTGCGCACTCGTGACCTCTGCAGAAACTGTCTAGGTGAGGCATAGGAAGAAACGATCTTGCACCTCTTAAGCCACTGCCCTGCTCTCTCCAGACGTAGATTTACCATCTCAGGTAGAACATTTTTTAATGAATTGAAAGACCTCAGTACTGTGGAAACCAGAGATCATCTAAAATTTTTGAAAAATACAAACTGGTTTTACTGGTTCACGTCTAGCAACATTCCAAGGAATCAGATCGACAAATATAAGCGAACTGAGAGTGAAACGAAGAAAATTCTTTTGAATTCCTTCAAGTCTATTAATATGGTATAGGTAATGCTTCCTCCATACCCATAAATACAACATATTCCAACTTAGATTGTACAAGTGAGATAAATAGTAACTTTAGCCTATTTGGATCAGTAAAAAAAAAAAAAATTTTATATTATTTTAGTGTATAAATAAACTGTAAGCCAATTTTGGAAAAAATATATTGACTTCTTCACTTTAAATAATTTTGATGAAAATCAGGCGAAAAAATTTGCGGAGTAGATTTCATTTTAGAATTAAGTTTATTTTTTTTTTTTTTGGTCTATAAACAACTATTTTCTTTTCACTCTCTTTTAAATTTTCTTCATTGATATCTCTGTCAAATTAAACATCAAAATTAGCGTATAACGCAAAGAAGAATAAGAAAAGGACATACTAGCCAAGCTGTTAAATTCAAATTTGAATCTTTTTCAATTACATTTGCACAAAGTATAGGGTGATCAATTAAGAGGAGTTTTTTTCATTTGCGTTTTTTTACAGATCGCGCGCGAGTTGTGGCAAACTGTCATCGTGGATTTGTTGAACAGCGTTTGGCATTTCATCATGGAAAGACTCACACCGCAACAACGTCTACAAATTGTTCAACTGTATTATGAAAATCAGCGTTCTGTTGCCATACAGCTCGTGAAACAATGACTTTATTGAGAAGTCATTTCGGAGAGCAGCTGATTTCACGTTTAGGACCTGTGAGTTGGCCACCAAGATCTTGTGATATCACACCTTTGGACTTTTTTCTTTGGGGATTCGTGAAGTCCAAGGTCTATGCTGATAAACCAGCTACGATTGAAGCTCTGGAAGCCAACATTACGCGTGTTATTCACGACATACCAGTCGAAATGCTCGAACGAGTGATTGAAAATTGGACCTTCAGAATGGACCACCTTAAGCGTAGTTGCGGCCAACATTTGAACGAAGTCATATTCAAAAAGTAAATGTCAAAGAATGTCATTTCAAATGATAAATAAAGGTTTTGAACATAATTTACATTTTTGTTTTTTTTTTAACTATTGAAAAAAGGACCTCATGATTGATCACCCTATATAACAAGATAACTTGTGTTGCTTAAATTTGAGGATCCTGTGTCGTGGTAGCCGAAGTTCCCCTCACAATTTTGCTTTTCACCATTGCCATTTGAATAAACATGGTAATCTATCATCGTTGGTAGGAAGAGTATAATCTGGTTGGGTAGTGCCCAAGGATGTTAGATTTACAAGGTTTAGCCAATAACTACGGCGAAAGAGGAAACTGTGAGGGGAACTTCGGCTGCTACGACACGGGCAGCCGAATTCTGCACGATAATTTAACATGTATTCACACACTCGTCCAATCAGTCGTAGTTGAGACGACAATGAAGAAACATTGTGTTGATTTTTTTCCGCCTATCAGCTGATTCTGTCAGATTCGCTGAGAATCGGATAACAATCTGTTATTGGCAACACCTTCTCAATTATTTTCACCATAGGTAGTGCTGACTTAAGGTTGTGAGAGTTTTACTCACCTATCAAAATCGACTGCGCTCTATATCGGATGGGTTTGTTACTGAAACCAACTGCCGGGTATATTCGGAGAGCGAGTGATGACCCAGGAATATGGATTTTGAATAAAAAATTACACCCAGATCTGAAATTATATTCATAATGGAGTGATGCGATTTCTTAATTAAACATGAAGTGGCAAATAAATGACTAGACTTAGAAAACGATATCTAAAAACATTTCATAAAATTTGTGTGAAGACGATTTTTATCATACCAAGCCTCGACGTTATTAAGATCTGTGTGGAGCTTGCACGAGTCGGAAAAACATCAAATTGCAATTCAAATAAATTTCGAAAATTGATATATTATATCAAACAGAGGTATCTTTAATAAAGATGGCAAAGAGTAATGGATCCAGAATACTGCACTCAGGGACACCAGACGAGGCAGTGCAAAAATTAGAAGAAACATTATCAACAACAACTACACACTTTCGACATGAAAGGTACGACTATACCCATTTAAAAAAAGGTGGAGCGAAACCCAAACGATGCAATTTAGAGATTAAAATTGATTATCTGACCTTGTCAAAAACCTTAGAAAAGTTCGTTCAAACTGTATCGCCTTGGAGTCTTTAACTCAAAGCAGATATACAAAATTCTGTAAATCCAGTAAGATTAGTGGCGGTTGACCTGCCAGCCATGAAACCATGTTAGTTATTGGATATGTAGTGCTTTACGGCAAACTACAACTTTGGTTTTATAATCAATTCGAACAGCTCATACCATATCAAGTAGATTATTTGGAAATGGGCCTGTAATTAGCAACATCATTTTTATTGCCAGCCTTGTATATATAATATTTGTGATGGATGTGACTTTCCATGCATCTGTAAAATCTCCTAAATCTAGCGAATTATTAAACTCAATATGCAAGGGCAGGATATTTCTTGAAGAAAGAAGATGAAAAACTATCCTTATCCGAAACCATTATCCACTACGCCTCCCCGATGATGGAGACTAAAAGTCTGTGAAGAGATAAACCGTCTCCAAAGTTTAGAGAGTGAAGCTGCATTGTAAAATACTTAGCAGAGGCTAGCGGAGAAACACTTTTTAAACTTAACGTAATGCCAGAAAGCCTTTGGGTTAGTCTAAATATCAGCCTTAATATTAAGAGTATACTTTCGCTAAAGAGCTTTGAATATATATAATTGGCGCTTACACCCTTTTTGGACTGTTAATTCAAGCTCCTCTTCCTATTTCTGGTGTGCGTCGTGGTGTTGTTCCACAAATGAAAATACCTAAGGAGCTTTTTCGCTGAAGAGCTTAACTTAAATGTTTAAACTTATTGAACACTGCTTATATAAGTATGTACGAGGGTCGTTTGAAAAGTCCATGCAAAGTCAGAGAGATGGCACTACTGGCGCATATTGAGGATATGTTTAGTTAGTAGCATCTCTTGGAAGAACTCACACCAAGTTTCAGGCAGACGGGTATATTTCTTTGTGTTTTACATTCTTTTAAATCTAGGAAGTCGAGTGATTTTCAAAAAAGTCCTTTTTTCATCACGAGAACGCACCAGCACACGCCTCAGCAGTTGTGGTCGCAAAATTAGTCGAAGCAGGGTTCCAACTCGTCTCATATTCCATAATTTACCATACTTGGCTCCCTCGGATCTCTCGGACTACTATTTGTTCCTCAATTTGAAGAAATGGTTGGAAAAACATATTATACAAACGTGAAGGTTGTGCGTTTCGCTAAAGCTCAGTGACTGATATGGTTTGGACACCTACTCAGGATGGACGACAGAGTGAGACCGTCAACTCTCTTATTATGGGAAGTAAAATGCGTGGAAGAACTCCAAGAATACGGGCGGTCAGACGATCTTGATACAGATTTACGCCTTATAAATGCTAGGAGAAACGACGCAATTAACCGGGTTGTATGGAGCGCGATTGTGTAGGAAGCGCTGGCTCACCCCGAGCTGTAATTGATATGGCAATGATGATGATAGTATGCCAAGGAATCTTTTCTTACTTCCTGCTTACACGTGGTCCGTTTTTGAAGACTATTTTATATGTACAAGTATACAAAAGTATCAAAGCATGAAAATATAATAATTCCAGCAAGAAGTGCGCCCCAATCAAGAGCAGAGACTGCATTATTGACAAGGTCATAATTATAACAAATCAACACAATAGCACTAATCTGATTATTAACACGAAAATTTCTAAAACTATAAAATTGAAAGCAAATAAATTGTACGAGTTAAATGCTGATTATTTGAACTGGATATGGAATCAAGGCATTAGCGGATTGAGAAGCTTATAACTTTCATAAAGCCAAGGTCAATTTCCGAAAGCTAATTTGTAAAACTATTGATTTGAATAAGGCTGAAGCTAATAATTGATCACAAAGTATGAATCCATCAAAAGTTGCGAGCTGCTTGAATCTGACGCAAATGAAGCGTGTTTGGTCATTCTCTGATGAATGGAAGTCAACAACTGTACGCACTTACGTCTTACGTGGATTTCTGCGCAGGGAAATATGGTCATCGTGCACACTGACTTTTAGTCAGAGGGATATACAGAGCTAAACCGACATATTTCATCATGCTGAGATATGAAATGTCATTTTTGAGAAAATCATGGAAATCGTCGAGTAGGTTCAAAATGCGAACACTTTCTGCGTTGCCCAGAAATTGAAGTTTAGTTAGAAAACGTATTGGAACTATTTGCATTATCCATCGCTTGGGGTTATATGGACTAAAAATTTTATTAAATCCTTGCGTTTAATATTCTGCTCCACAAGCACGTCATATATTATATACTGTGGGCATAAAGTAAAGTGAATTTATTTCCAAACTTCGCGGGATTAAAATTTCGCTCTAGTTATTTTTTTCATGAGTTGGCAGCACTGTTAATAACATCTGGGCCAACTTTCATGTGAATGTCATTATCAGTAATATATTTGCGCTTGTGTTTACCAAACGACTAAGAGTGCATTCTCGATTTTTACAATGTCTGATTTGATTGAGCAGAGAAGTGCCATCAAATTTTGTTTGCGGAATGAAATTTCGGCTGCGGAAACGTTTAGCACGTTGCAGAAGGCATTTGGTGATTCGAACATGTCGCAGAAAAATGTTTATATAAAGACTTCAAAGAGGGTGGAGGACGTGTTGATGATTTGAAGCGCTCCGGACGACCATCGACGTCAACAGATGACCAACACGTCAATAAAGTGAAGGAGTTAGTGCTCAAAAATCGTCGGTTGACTGTTAAAGACCTTACTGATATGATCGGAATATCAGAAGGATCTGTGAAAACCATTTTGAAAGACCATTTGGGCCTACGAAAAGTCAAATCTCGTTTGGTACCGAAAACTCTCAATTTCTTGGAAACAAGTCGTCGCGCTGATGTGTGTGAAACAATGCTTTCGGACTATCAGGACAAGCTCAAATGCATCATTACGGGAGATGAGACTTGGATTTATGCTTACGACCCTGAAACAACCGACCAATCAAGCGAATATCGTGCTAAAGGCGAGGCCAGACCGAAAAGAGCACGTCAAAGTCGTTCAAAAATAAAGGTCATGATGACAGTTTTTTTCGATTTTCGTGGTGTGGTGCACTATGAATTCGTTCCACCTGGCCAAACTGTTCATAAGGAATATTATTTGAGCGTTATGCGTCGTTTACGTGAAGCAATTCGTCTAAAAAGACCAGAATTATGGGCCAACAACTCTTGGTTTTTGCATCACGATAATGCACCGTCTCACACTGCACTCGTTCTTCGTGACCATTTCGCCAAAGATTCCACGCATATCGTTCCGCAACCATCGTATTCGCCTGATTTGGTTCCGCGTGACTTCTGGCTATTCCCAAAACTCAAGAGACCACTCTGGGGAACGCGTTTCGAGTCGATTGAGGAGATAAAAACTGAATCGAAGAAGGTGCTGATGGCTATACCGGAAATGGACTATTTGGCATGTTTCGGGGATTGGAAAAAGCGTTGGCATAAATGTATTTCATCGAGAGGGGGATGAAATTGATTTACAAGAATAAATAAAGATTTTTTATTTTACAACCAAATTCACCTTACTTTTTGCCCACATAGTATTATCATTCATACCACCAATATCAAACATTGAAAAAAATAAATGAAGTGGCCACCTGGAGCAAGAGCGGGCTACCGAATAGTTAAGTTTTAGTATATCGACAATATGAAACTATTTAAAATTGAAAACAAACAAAAATTTTATGCTCATTTTTTTTTAAGTGAGTAACAAAAAAAAATATAAAAAAATTTGTGAAACAACAAATAGAATAAGTTAAAGCAGTCCAAAAAATAACGATTAAAGAATATAACCTTTAATTCTTTCACAATTTAAAAATAGTTAACAGAAGTATGTTTGTAAAATATCTCAAACTCAAATTCAATTCCTTTACATGCATAAGCCATCGCGTGGGGCGAACAAATACCATATAAAATTTAAAAATACTTTGTTTTATAACGTAGATAATAAGGTGGGAAACTCTCCTATTTAAGTGAGAACGCGCCTAGAAACTCGTTTCAATACTTGGCAGCATTGCCACTCCCTGGGCTGATAAATAGGTGATATTTAAAATAGCGGACTGCCAGAAATAATTCACTAAAAATAACTGATGAAAACAATTCGTTTTTAAGTAAATGGAACAATTTCGTAATTTAAATATTTAGAATTATTTGTTTTAAAATAAGTTCACCATCGTCGACTGAAAGTAGAAAAACATAGAGTATTATTTACTGAACTTACTATTGCACACAAATATATTCGAACCGTAGTTTTTATGCAGTCCAATTCGTTGAACAGAGTACAGTGTCTTCTATAATTAGCCCATAATAAATAGCAATTTTTTTTGAAAAATGTTAATTTTTTATTTTTTACTTACTTATGCATGTAAGTGTTAATTTCAATCGTAATATTGCCAAACAATTACATGTGAATGTACTAAATATTTATTTATATTTATTTGCAATTTGCAGCGCCCGTAAATATGCTTTTCATTTGACTACATTTTGGCTGAGACAAATACTTACATATGTATGCGTGTATGTGTGTGCACACAAAATTTCAAATATTCAAACAATACACTCATCTGCATTTTGATAGAAACCATAATGATCCCAATTAAAAGTTGCCAATGTAAACCGCATTTATCATTGCTCATAAGCCTAGACCAAGGGGAACAGAGCCCATGCAAGTGGCGCCGCAGGGGTGGCAAATTCGTGCAAAGCATGAACAATTGAAACAAAAAAGTTGTTTCACCAAAATGTGCGGTAGCCAAATCGGTTATGGAAACGCAAAAGCCATCAAAATATACCAAAAAGCTGATGAATGCTCGCAATACCCGGAAAGCATGCAAGCAGTACTACAATCCCACGTACATATGATACATACGTACATATATAACGGAGTAATATGATACGATCATATATGAAATAATGTATATACTCGTATAAATACGAGGGTGGTTTGAAAAGTTCGTGCAAAAATAAAAGCTACTTAAATTTTTGGGGTGAACCTCTTTTTTAGTTTCCGGCATAGTCTCCTTTTCGGCTTACACACTTCGTCCAACGCTGTTCTAGTTTATTAATCCTTGGCGAATAATAGGAATTGTCCAAGTTTGAAAAATATTCATTCATTTCTGCAATCTCCTCCTTGTTTGCATAAATTTTTTTTCCGGCAGGCTTTTCTTCAAATAGGCGAACAAATAGTAGTCCGAGGGATTGAAAGGAGCCAAATCTGAAGAATAAGAGGGATGTGAAATGAGTTTGGACCCCATCTCCATTAATTTTGCGACCGCAACTGCTTAGGCGTGTGCTGGTGCATTCTCGTGATGGAGAAGGACTTTTTTGAAAATCTCTCGACTTCCGCGATTCAAAGGAATGGCAAAGACAAAGAAATATACCGCTCTGGCTGAAACTTGGTGTGAGTTCGTCCAAAAGATGCTACTAACTAAACATAAACTCAATACGCGCCAGTAGTCCCATCTCTGTGTTAGTACACGGACTTTTCAAATGACCCTCGTACATATACCTGTGCTTACAATAATAGCAGCGGCGGATATTGTAAAAGTTTTGCAAATTTTTTTAAATTTAATTAATTGTTTTTAATTCAATTTGTTGATAAAATAATAGTTCCTTCCATTATACCGACCATATAACCTCAAAGCTTCATAGTTTGCACAAAATTTATTATTAAATTTAGAAAAAATTCAATAAATTTCCATACAAATTTCAAATTTTTAGTTATAATTTCTACAATTTAAAGTATTTAGTTTTGGGTATACAGTTTTGCAGCCCATTCGAGTTTGAAAAATATTGTGTCAATTTAAATTGGTAAAAAATCGAGTTTATTTTTAAGAATTTTTTTCGCTGACGGTGTTTTTTTTTTTCAAGTGAAAACTTCTTTAGAATCGTTGGGAGTGATTTGAGAAAAAGTGAAACGAAAAAAGCGACACTCTTGGCTACGAAGCGTTATATTTTATGCTGATATAAACGTAGCGACGAACTAAATAACTTTTAGGCCAGCGCCGACAGCATGGCGCGGTAGCCGAGCGACTAGCAATGTGAGCTTCCGATCCAAAATCCTTGGTTCGAATCACAAGAAAAAAAATTTTTTTATACAGTTATTTTATTTTATTTTATGATATGTTTATGAGGAGCTTTTTTTCATGGCAGAAATACACTCGGTGTTTTGCCATTGCCTGCTGAGGGGTGAGCGCTATTAGAAAAATAGTTTTCCTTAATTTTGGTGTTTTCACCGAGATTCGAACTGACGTTCTCTCTGTGAATTCTGAATAGTAGTCACGCACCAACCAATTGGGCTACGGCCTTTGTTTAATTTTACTGATGCAAAAATGAGGGAAAATATTTGAATAAAGTTTGCTTACTGTTTACACATTTTCCAAAGGTGACGGAGAACCAAAAAAGTCGATTTTCAAACAAATACGAGTGCATATGTGTAATTGTGTTAGAGTTTCGGTCACGCCCTAGCAAAACCTGCGTGCATATTTGTTTGTAATATTCAAAAAAATGTAATTGTGTTAGAGTTTCGGTCACGCAGGTTTTACTGGGACGCTCATAATAGCAACCGCGTGTGTATTTTTATATTCGTAAATATTTTCATTTTTAAATATTTACCGCAATTATGCCGAAAAATAATGCAGAAAAGTGTCGTGAATATCGACAGAAAAAAAAATCAATAAATAGCATCACGGAATTCATTCACGAAAATTTAATAAAGTATACACCAGAAGTATCGCGGATACTTAGAAAAGATTACGATAAAGTTCCAATGATTTTAAGTGGCGATTTTAACGTAAATTTTGCATTGGACACAGCGGTTCCTTCAATTGACTTTCTCAATACAACATTCAATTTAAAAATGTGTAACAATCGCACTGAATCGACAACACGATCAAAAACAACAATTGACGCGGTATTTCAAAGATATGTTGACAACATCGAAACCAAAGCATTTGTATCATATTTTAGCTATCATAAGCCACTCGTATCATTTGTTGAAATTGAAAACATTGAGGATGAATAATAATAAAATGAAGAAAATAAAATATGAACTTTATAGCAATATTATAATGAACCTATAATTATCCCGCCCCTAATGCTGCTTTCGTCTCATTCTCTCTCAGTTTGTTTTACGGAAGGTTTCACTTCTATCGCGTCTAACCGTTAGACTGGTATTTTTTTTTTCATTTCATTTCATTACATTGACGCACTGCCCCAGGCAGGCGAAGAAAGGAGCACCCAGTACCTTTATCGTCTAGCTGCCAAATCCGGTCATTTGCAGAAAAAGTGATCAACAGTCACTTTCTCCGAAAAGTTTTCACGGCTTTCTGCGTGTGTGTGCCGATCGCCCAATGACTGGTAAACACAGCTACGAATTTGGAAGTTGAATGGAGTGGAGTCCCCCGGGCTTTCTAAGCCCTCCGTCTATTGTAAAAAGTTTGAAACTTTGAAGGAATTTTTTTAATTTTGTGGATAGTTTAAAACTTTAAGTTATATGATTTTGTTGTAGCATGAACTATTGTCTATGAGTTATGTTCAAAAAAAAAAAAAAAAAAAAAAAAATTTTATTGAAAATAAATAAATAGTCAAAACCTTGCAATGTGTCGCGCTGCTAAACCTGCGAACGCTGGTGTATTACATACAGACATACATACACATATGTATATGTACATGTATATGTATGTGCACATAACCGTTCACGAATACAATCTAAACTGTGTGGCGAAACAATATTTAAACATATGAGACGTACGCATGAGCCCGTTATGGCAGAAAATCAAGGGGACATTGTTGGCAAGTCACAAATTCAGAGAGGAGTAGCCGTTTGCAATGGATTGGGAAAGGGTGATCAGTTAGTGTGCGTTGCCATTGGCAGTAACGATAATGACAAAGCCGATGATTATGGTTGGTGTTGGTATTGGTGTTGGTAATGGCGATGGCAATGGTGTCGCAGCTATTAGAAAGTCTCCTCTTCCCACATCCACACATTTACATTGGCTGCGCCGGCAGGCACTACGTTCTTCAATGCTGAGCAAGTGGAAACTAGTCACAAAGTAGTTGTGGTTTTATAATTACCATTCAATTCGCACCCACACTCATGCACACACATACACACACAAATGCACAATTGTTCGCTCATTCATTTCAAAGTACTCAAATTTGTTCAAACATGTATGCCAATGTATTTACATTAGCAAATGCCTGCGGCGCATGGCAAGGCGAAATTTACACTCGACAGCCTCAAATTACTGCAAATATTAAAATTTTCAGCATTGTGCAGATACTTATGTGCACGAGTATTTATGTACCACATATTTGGAGAGATAAGAAGTTACAATTACCCAACAGTATGGCAGTGGTACGAATTTGAAGTAAATTTTTCAAAATTCAAAATGGTGAGTCTAATAGAAACAAGATTGCGTCCGAGAGTGCGTGGCGTTCCAGTGTTGCCAACCATTTAAGTTAGGTTAGGTTGACCTAGCTGGCTGAAAGCCATCACCTTTGGTCGTGATTTGTACCAGATGGAGCTTGACCCTTACGTTTCCTTGTAGTAGACTTCTTTTAATAAGCCTGCGTCTTTTGCGAATCTAAGTAATCTAACCCCGAGGAACATTTCTAGAGCTGCTAGAACATGCCCAGGCAGGTAATCGATACTCAAAACGCTTAATACTACTAGCCACACTGGATATTAGAAATGCTTTCAACAGTTTAAGTTGGGACGACGTAATTGAATCCTTAAAGGTAAAATTCAAGATCCCGAATAATCTATTGAAGATTATTCGCAGCTATCTAAGCAATCGAGTGCGCTTATAGGAAACGCGAGAAGGGTGTAAGACGAAACAAATAACAGCAGGTGCGGCCCAAGGATCAATACTCGGACCTGAACTCTGGAATATAAGTTACGATGAAATCCTTCGAATAGAGATGCCTGAGGATGTACATTTAGTGGGATACGCAGATGATATTGCAGCTGTAATAATCGCCCGAAACACTGATGAAGCCAAAAGGAAGTTAAATCAGATGATGATTCGAGTTCAGACATGGCTAGAAGACCATGGATTAAAGCTGGCCACAGCGAAAACAGAGCTAATCCTTCTAACGAACAGACGTATCCCATTAGAAGTAGACATACAAGTACTCGATGCCACTTTATCGACAAAAAGAGTGGTCAAGTACCTAGGAGTGCATTTAGACTCAAGGCTAACCTACTGCGGCATGTTAAGTAAGGTCATGGCAAACCTTGGAGGTCCAACGCAGAGCAAGCGAAAACTTTTAATGGACACGACGAACAAGATTCTCTTATACGGATGCGAAATATGGGCAGATTCGCTAAGGGTGCAATGCCGGCGGAAAATTCTGCAATCTGTGCAACGCCCCCGTGCTCTCACAGTGGCTTCGTCATACGGAACAGTATCTGAAGCAGCGGTGTTAGTTATCAGCGGAACCATCCCTATGTATATTCTAGCACATGAGCGCAAACGGAGATGGGAGGCAAAAAACACAGGAATCCCAGTACCACTCTTCTCCGATATTAGAGTTCAAACGCTCACACTTTCGCAGGCAAGATGGAACTCTGAACGGTATGGTAGATAGAAAGCGAGACTAATACCCGACCTAAAAAAGTGGGTAGAAAGAAAGCACGGTGAGGTTAACCGTTACCTCACACGGTTTTTGTCCGGACATGGGTCCTTTCGCAAGTATTTGTGGCGAATGGGAAAAGTGAGCCAACCAAACTGCATATATGGAGATACTGAGTATAATGATGCGCAACACACCTTCTTTAAATGCGAAAGGTAGAACGTAGAGAGAACAGGTCTGTAACAAGCTATTGGTGTATTGACACCTGAAGAAATTATCGAGAAAATGATGATAGACGAAGAAAAATGGAATGCCGTCACAAATTTTGTGGAGGATATTATCTGAAAAAAGAAGCGCGAAATGGAAAGCTATGCTGAAGAGCATTGCGCATAGGTTTCTCAAAACAGGCGACCCTGGACGCAGGGTGAGTAAGTAAGTGTCCTTCTTAGGACGCCGTCTTGGCCCTCTACCTCGAAGCAATGCGGAAGCAGTCCCGGGGTGGAGGGAAAACTCCAAGAGAAGAGGAGGGATATTTTTAGTGGAATCACCACACACGTAGTAGCGCGACGGTTACTATATGGTGGGAAGGCATTTTTAACCCAACCTCACCGCCCAAAAAAAAAACAAATGAACAAATGTCATTCGGGTTCTAGCTAATGCAGGGCAAGGACATAGAAAGTGTTCCAGAGTTTAAAATTTTTAAGTAATTCAGTAAAAATTTTGGTATTTTCTTTTCTTTAAATGGGCATTTTTGTTTTTTTTTTTTATTCAAAACTAGCAACACTGCAGGGGCGAGGGAGAGATTTGACTGCTCGAAGGAGAAGAAGAGAAAGAAACTTGGTAAAAACCTTTAAATAAAGCGAAGAAATGTCACACACAAATAAAGCAGGCCACAGACGGGAATGAGTTTCGAGTTTTCGGATTTGTTTTCCGTCTGTGGCCTGCTTAATAAACGCGCAAATAACACAGGAATAATCACCAACACCAACAGCAATCGCAGTCGCTAGCTAAACAGATCTTTTTTTTATTGTTTTTTATATATATAAATACACCCTTTTTGAGGGTTTGGCCGAGCTCCTCCTACAGTTTCAAGCCAACTCCGAACGGCAGATATTTTTATGAGGAGCTTTTTCATGGCAGAAATACACTCGGAGGTTTGCCATTGCCTGCCGAGGGGCAAACGCTATTAGAAAAAGGTTTTTCTTAATTTTTTTTTACAATAATTAAAATAGGTTAAAAAAATGTTAGGAAGAAGGAACTAAGACTCCGAGGCTAGAGAACAAAAAACAAAGTTAAATCAAGTTAAGAAAATGGTAGTCTAATCACACTGATCACCAATTGCATTAGGGTGACGGCACGAAAATCAGCTTATATTGTCAAAATCGCCACCACGATAGGTGCTACTTTGTTATTCTTTCCATTGTTTAACGATCCATATATGTAAATAAAATTGATTTTTCTTTCAGAGATTTTCAAATAAATGGTTTTTCAAGCTCATATTCATACAAAGTAATTCTCATGTAACCAAAATCTGAATAAGGATTTTAAGTTTGTATCTTCCTGTCTGTTTCTTAGCTAACAAGAGGCGAACAGCTGAGGCAACTGGTATATATAAACATATATTGGTAGCACTGGAAAAAAGTGCCAAAAATGAAATTTGTTTGGAAGCGCTTAAGTATTTTTAAGGCCATGTTCAAACCGTGCCGCTTCTGTTGCTTCAACTCTTTAAATGTGGTGCTCACACTTTGTCAAAACCATTCGTGTTCTCGTTCTTCTCAATGTTGTTGCTAACTGCAGACTAAAATCTAAAAAATTGCAAGCAATGGAGTTTCCGCGTATGAACACGGGGTGAGCATCAAGAGATTATTCGCAAAGTTGAAGCAACTAAAGTCTCCCTGCATGAACGCGGTGTAATGAGAGTCCCGTGAAAAAAAGTTGGCAGTATTGAAAACAGGGAGTTGCACTAGTTTAATGAGGTATAACCACACTCGCTATCGGCGAATCTAGTTCGATAATTTTGTTGTTGCTTTCACATGCAAATTTTTTCAGTCAAGGGAGCAGAACGCAGAGAGATAACGAGATAACGAGCAGAGAAGTAGCGAATCAAAGGCACCTATTATTATTTTTTACAAGCCAGAACGTCGAAATATTTCGAAAACTTCCATTAATGGTTCAAATTTTTTTTCAGTTTGAATTGTCAGTAAGTTACATTATTGCCAATTTGGATGCCTTACATTAAGGCTAATTCAAATTGAGAGAATTTTGTTTTGACCTTAGACAAATAAAATAAAAATTACCACAAAGTTTGTTGTCAAATACAGCCTTCACTCAACTACATCATGGAGTGGTTGACGGCCATATTTAAGGCCGCTCTGAAACTGAAAAGTGTCCCATCAATATGGAAAGAGGTAAGAGTGGTCTTTATCCCTAAAGCGGGATAACACAACACCTAAGGATTTCAGGCCAATAAGCATATCCTCCTTTCTGCTAAAAACATTAGAAAGAATTTTAGAAGAGCATATTAGGGCTAACATCAGCCCTAATAAGCTCAGCATCTCACAACATGCGTACTGTAAAGGGAAATCAACTGAAACAGCACTTAACTCATTTGTTACAGAAATCGAGAAGTCAATGTATAATAAAGAATTCACACTGGTAGCCTTCCTAGATATCGAGGGCGCATTCAACAACATCCTACCGGATACCATAATAAAGGCACTGACAGATTTCGGGATCTCTGGCGCTCTGGTTGAGTTCATCAAAAACATGCTCTTGAGCAGATTTGTGATCGCAACCCTAGGGGCCTCAGAGATCAAGAAAAAAGTTAGCAGAGGAACACCTCAAGGCGGTGTGCTGTCCCCTCTCCTATGGGTGCTGGCACTAAACTCATTGCTAAAGAGCCTAGAGGAGAGAGGACAACACGTAGTAGCATATGCGGACGATGTTGCAATGGTAGTAAGGGGGAAATTCCCCAATACACTTATAGAAGTCATTCAGGATTTACTAAATATGGTTGAAAACTGGTCAAAAGCAAATGGGCTAAGCGTCTACCCCAATAAAACTGAACTCATCCTATTTACCAGCTAACATTACTAACATAGAAGGCAAATGTCGAAGATAGAGTAAAAAGGGCGACAATAGCACTATACTCTTGTAAACAGCTGATAGGGCTAAGTTGGGGTCTCTCCCCATCTATCGTATACTGGCTTTACACGGCAATTGTCAGACCTATCCTAACATACGGCATATTAGTATGCTGGCCAGCTTTAGATAAATTGCACATTAAAAGAACCATGGCACACGTACAAAGCATCGCCAGTCTTTGCATCTGCGGGGCCCTCAGAACCACACCCACAGATGCACTAAATATCATACTTAACATTTTACCAATAGAGCAATACGGTAAGCAAACAGCTGCCAAAGCAACTCTCAGACTAAGAGAAATCGGCCTACTCAGAACGAACCAAAGAGGACACTCCTCAATTTTAGAACAATTCCCCTGCATTCCCAGCACAACGGATTTCTGTAGGACCAAGGACATCAATTTTAATAAATCCTTTGTCACAGTATTTCCTTCCAAAGAGGAATGGGATAACGGCTTATTGTTAAGATAAATGACTTAAACATCTACACAGATGGCTCAAAACTGGACAACAAAGTAGGTGGAGGGGTCTACTCCGACAAACTCGGAGTATGCCAATCATTTCGCTTACCTGATCATTGCAGTGTATTTTAGACGGAAGTCACTGCCATAAAAGAGGGACTTAAAGCAATAAAAACGAGAGTATTATCCACAAATGAAGTCTTCATTTACTCGGACAGTCAAGCAGCAATAAAAGCGCTGGAATCAAAAACGCACTCGTCAATTCTAGAATGTTTTAAACTACTAGATGACGTATCTAAGTGCTACAAGGTTCACCTTATCTAGGTACCAGGCCACAGGAACATTGCAGGAAACTGTAAGGCGGATGAACTTGCATGAACCGGTACAACGCTCGATCTCGAACCGGATAAGGCGCTGATACCCATGCCCATAGCCACTTGTAAATTACTTATAGACCGGGAAACCATCAAAAAGGTAAATACAAGCTGGCAAAGCCTCACAATATGCGAACTAAGCAGACAGACATGGCCGAACTGGAACAGCGGTCGATCGAAGATCTTGCTAAGATTCAACAGAGTATCTATAAGAAAAATGTTAGGTGTATTAACTGGTCATTGTTTAATAGGCAGCCACGCTAGAATGTTAGGACTCCCGTACTTCGATTTCTGTAGAAGCTGTCTTAATACAGAAGAAGAGAAAACAGTCAGACACCTTTTATGTGAGTGTGAAATCCTAGCTATGAGAAGGCTGCGCTCTCTTGATACAGCATTTCTAACCGATGTAGCGGACATAGCCCATCTAAAACTAACGAAGCTCTGCTCGTTTATTAAAGCAACCGGATGTTTTGAAAGGGAACACGTAGAGTAAGGATAAGCTCCAGTGGTATCACAATGGACCTGCCGAAGGTCTAAGTGTGTCTTACGACAACCACCCTACCTACCTACCTACCTTGACAATAAAAAGCTGTCTAAGAAAGCCATATTTTTATCTTTGAGTACAAAAGTAAGTACGCTGGTGTCAGAGCAAGAGTGTATGGCGGCTCGACCTCATATCGGCCAACAACTCGGAGATTAATGGGGGCGGTGTGGCTGGACGTCTTGTCATTGCTCGATGAGGATGCAGTAGATAACTCTGCGCTGAACATTATCTAGCCACAAAAAGTGCTCGGAGGCGACTATCGGTGCTTTCGTTTCGAAGCTTTGATCCTCCTCACTTATATTCATAATGCTCGACATATTATTGGTGCTCTTTTATTTAATATTTGGCGGAATTTCTATTGTTCGTGATGAGCATCTCGACGATTACTTAGTTTTAGTCATTTTTGAACGTCATTTTCGAATGTTTCCATGGGAAGCTTTCCAATGCAGAAATATTCTCAGAGATTTGTTATTACTTGCCGAATGGCCAACATTTCTAGAAAAACGCTTTTTCTGTGATTTGATGTTTTATGTCACTGAGTGGCAGTGAGTGGCAGTGAGCCATCTACCGCGATGATAAACAATGAAATCTCATAATCTATTTAGATATCTAAGGGCTTCTTTGGAGCTTTATGAGCAGCATTATACGTATTTGCTAAAGTTTTCGAGGGAAAATAACCAATTTAAATTAAAAAAAAAAAATTAAAATTAATTATCCTTCTTTGCCTTATGATGAATCTTGACTCCTTTTCCACGATTTTTACTACCCCTTATATATTAAAACTCCTGCTTAAAAATTCACTACGTTTTGGAATTGAGTTCTGACAATAGAATTGTCTTTTTACTAAAATTAAAAATATGCATAAGCTAAAACGCTTATAATTTAACGAAAATGTCCTGCTATTTCACCTTTTACAATGTTGAGGTCCCCCATAGCGTGATTTTCTGAAATACCAGCTAAAAGTGCAATAAGCGAAAATAGTCCGTCAAAATTCTGTTTATGTTGTTAGTTATTGGGTAGCAACAATGCATAAAGGAAAGTGCAAGGATAGTGGGGAAAAGCAAACGGGAGCTCCAACGAAGACAATAGCGACGTTAGCAACGCCAACAACAACTGGAGTGATGAGAGTGCTTGAGTGCGATATCCATAATTGTAAGGACAATTGGAAGTACAGATGCGGCGACGAGGAATTATTAAGAAGCGACGTGACCCGTTTAATTACTTGTTTCCTAGTGTTATAGAAAAATTTCTTCGTGAACTTAATTCTATCCTAAAAGTGGGATATCTTTGGTTTACTAGTGAATGTGCGCTTAAATATACTTGACACTATGATGGTATTATTTAAGAGGATTTTAATATTCTAATCTATTTTAAAAGCATCTTATTAATTTTCTTCAAAACTTTTTGGAAGTTTAAGTTTCAATTGTGAACAATTTAAAAAAAATGTTCAAAACGCAACCCACTGTACCATGATTTTAGATGCTATTCTCAGAAAATGTGCAACACGAGCCGTAGCATGCATGATGTGCTACACACTCCTCTACATACTGAATAACTATTGACTTTCCGGCGGCGTTCAATTTTCAACAAACTTTCCTCCTAACTCACTAACAATCGAAATAATGAACACAAAGGATTTTCGGTAGCGCATAAATAAGTTTGACGCAACGTTCTTTTTTTACAATGCGAAGTGGGTTTTCTGTTTTATTACATAAGTTTTTTTTATAACTTCGCACCTTGAACGGCTTTTATTGCTGCTATCAGGATTTTAATAGTTGTTTTGCTCTGAAAGTTATTTACGCTAAACTCGTAAAGATAAGTGAGCAATAGACGAAAACCACTAACTATTTTTTACTATCGCCCAGAGGCTTGGCTTTTGGTTAGCTAATATTTAAGTAATTATAAATGGAATTAAAAATTCCGCAAATAATAATTATGGTTTTAAAAAATAAAATACTTTTCAGTAAGCGGCTATGCACTTCTCTTGAAAGTGTCAAGTTTCTTGGCACCAAAGGAGAATTTGCGGGCAATCTTACTTCACTATTTAATTTTAAAGAAAAGAGCGAATGATTGTGAGAGTTCATGGTGACTATGCTCTACTAGTTCGCTAAACCAGTTTTAAGGTCCCAGCTGTGGAAATTCGGATCAACGTGGTTTCACTTTCGTTTGTCTCAAACTATTCTTCCTCGTCGATACTGTAACAGTAATCGCTAAGCGACCGGATATTATTGCTGCATATTTATAATGGCGAAAAATAAACAAAATTTAATTAAAAGCAGGGGTTTTAATAGCATGCAGTGAGTATAAGTGCGGGTGCGTACGGTGTTTGAGGACAACTTGGGAGTAAAACTCGCCGTTACTGTGTGAGCTAGTCTTAAATGAATTGCTTATTCCCATGAGCAAGGTAGTTATGCTGATGACCGCGAAGTTCCTCTCGACTATCAGCGGGCTCATGCTATCAGCGTTAAAGAAACTCTCAAAGTGGGTGACTTATCTATCTGTCCTCTGGCAAAACATTGGTCTGAAATCAAATATTAAACACTGGCCAATACGATTATCAGACCCATTTTCGCTTATAAAGCTTTCGTGTGGCGGGAGGCAGTCCAGGCACAATCCTATCTGAAGAATCTCATAACAGTGTAGGAATAAAAGGTGCACTCTGATTGGCATCTCAGGCATCCTACATATTCCACCCATTGAAACACGCACGGTCATGCATCTGTTCTACTATTTGTGGACCACTTGCAAGACGCATCGAAATCGGACTATCTGGTTCCCTAGATAGATCTGAGCATAGTTTAAATACGAATACCTCAGAGGAAAGATTGGCAGACAAGAGTCGTGTCATATGATAGTGGTTACCATATTTATACTGACGGATCACAGATGGACAATTTAACTGGATCGGGAGCGTACTCGGAGCAATTATCTTTAAATTGCTCCTTAAGACTCCCAGACTGGTGTAGCGCTTTCCAAGCTGAGATCTACGCTATAGACAAAGCGGCAAAAACGATATGACTGATGGATTTACCTCCAGTAAACCTTACCATTTTTGTTGATAGTTAAGCAGCGATATCAATTCAAGATGGGTTACAGATTGCAGAAGGTCGCTCTTGCTCATATAACACAACACCACACTTTGTTGGGTTCCCAGCCACTCTGGGGTGGAGGAAAATGCAAGAGCAGATGAGTGTGCAAGGAGAGGCTCTTCGCTTTATCTTCAGTGAGTGGACAGTAGAGAGACAGTAACACATCCTATGTGAATGTCTTGTACTTCAAAGTAGCCGTGCCAAATATTTTGGCGATTAAAACCTAGAAAATTTGCAAAATATGCCTTCTTAAAAGGATTTAAGTGGTTTAAGCAACTTATTTAGGGGATGGAAATCAAATGCAGATATCACAATGGGCTAAGAGCCACCGAGTGTCTTATCTTGGCTAACCCAACCCAACCTACACCCGAGCGTTTCGCTTAAAAATGCCATATCTTCGGAGTCTTCGAACTCAGACACTTCTCGCGCAAACTGATTGTCATTTTTCGCTCAATTTTAAATGCCATTTGCATTTTAAATAGGTTTGAAAAAATGTTGCAGCATCAAGTTCCTGGCATGGTGTGTTTTCACGGCATGAACTGGGTATACTTTGCAATTTGTATGGATTTTGACAGCCATTTGTCGTGAAGCCCGAACTTAGTATTATGCCTTAGGGGCGAAAGCGGCACAAACGTGCTTGCTTAATGTGTTCACTGGAAAATTTTATTGCACTTTCATTTTCCTTAAAAATTCAGAAATTATAGCACCAGATTAGAGTTTCTTAGCCATGTTCTCTGGACTATAAAATGGATATTTTGCGTACTTTGTAGATTAGTAAGAGTCACATTAGTCCATTTAGAAGGGATTATACTAGGAATATGCTAAGTCGGTACGTCCGCTGCAAGGTTTAAGTATATACAATAAAAAAAATTGCTTCCTTATGTAGTTAAGACAAGAAATAAAAATGACAAAAATAATATAACAGACTTTCAGAGCAACCAATCTGTTTTAGTTTTGGTACTGGAAGGGGAATATATTCCAAATATGTATATCTATTATTTCCTTTAGTTCCTGTTGGGGTGTAGGGCCAGAACAAAATTATAATTATTGAAATTATTGCGATTATGAGCAAGTTGTTTTAAGGAATTCCAAGTTGAGTTTGAGTTGAATAGATCCGTATCCACCATGCGTCGCCAGGAGGTCTTTGGTCTTTGGTCTTCCATAGTTCCTTGTACCTTGCGGATTCCACCCCAGGCAGCCCTGTAAACTTCGCCGGCATCTTTGCGCAAAGTGTGGCCTATCCAGCCAAATCGTCTGCGTTTGATGATGAACTCAAGTGGGAGTTCCTTGGGCGAAACAAG
Source organism: Anastrepha obliqua (assembly GCF_027943255.1). Classification (NCBI taxonomy): domain Eukaryota; kingdom Metazoa; phylum Arthropoda; class Insecta; order Diptera; family Tephritidae; genus Anastrepha; species Anastrepha obliqua. The sequence continues at coordinate 83,096,060 of NC_072895.1, read as the reverse complement.
CAAATCCTAGTTTGAAATAACATGAGGCCACCAAATTCTCAAAATTTTGCGTAAGCACGCGTTGTCAAAAGATTGCAGCCTTCGGATGAGCACGTATGTAAGTGACCAGGATTCCAGCTATATAGCAACACCGATTCGTAGCTTAGTTTTGACTGATATGGAATTTGAAACCCATATGTTGTACAACTGTTGACACGGTGTGCGATGTCTTCGATCGTCCCGCCTGCTGGTGTGATTTTACTTCCGAGGTAGGAAAATTCCGTCTTCCGATTGATCTCTTCTCCATACACAGTAAACCGGGGGTCCTATTTGCGAACAATTTGAAATGAATTCAGTTTTGCCAACGTTTATTTTAAGGTCAACTTTGCTTGCAGCGGCGTTCAGCTCGTGCAAATTTGTTTGCAGATCTGACCTTTTGACAGACAAAAGCGCTATGTTTCTGCATACGTCAATTCTTCTAAATATTAATGGGAATACCAGGGTACGCCGCGTTTGCCTGTCAGCGCTTTATTCAGCCCATCATCGAGGTCTATGAGAAATAAGAATGCCGACAAGAGGCAACCTTGTTTCACACCAGATTTCGGGCGTATCTCAACCGAGAGTTGTTTGTTGCGTAAAATTCTACATTCAAAACCTTCATAATGAGCTTTGATAATGCTGCCGACTTTTTTTGGAATTCCTCTAGAACGCATAGAGTTTCGATCGATGCTTTCAAATGCGATGCTGAAATCTATGAAGCAAGCGTGAATATCCGACTGCTATTCATAGATTAGTTCTAATAAATATTATACGGATAGTGACGATATGATCGGAGCAGGACCAGGATTTTGGATATACCTATATGTAATTTTTGCACACGCTTTTTTTGGGACTTTCATCAATGCCAGTCATCCATTCGTCAGGCACTATATATTTGAAAGGTATCGCTTAGATAGGAATCGCAATATAGGAAAAAAAGTATGCTGGGCCTATTGAACCCAATGGCTTGCCCAAGAGTTCCAAAAAATGTTCCAAAATATTGATTTTCAAAGTAATATTGAGACAAGGTTTATTAGGAAAGGTGGAACTACTTTTTACATAAATATAGTTAAGCTACATTTTTTTCTTGTCATTGCCACGTTTAGAAAAGAGAATTCGTATTTAATTGATAAATTAAAAAAAAAAGCTCCTTCCAAGTTATTTTAAGTTACTTTAAATATCAAAACACTGAGCTCTGTAATATATCAACGTGCGAGGGTTGCTTTTATACGAGGGGTGCCTTTTATATGTCGGGATTAGAGAACAAAAACAAATTTTAGTCATCGAAAATCACTTTATTGTTTTTCAAAATATTCTCCATGAAGATCTATACACTTTTGCATGCGTTTGAACTAATTGTCGAAGCACTTTTGCCACTCTGAATGAGGTACGAGTACCTCCAAAACATGCATTCTAAATGCCGCAACCGCTTCTTCAGGTGTCGAAAAACGTTGACCTCTCAGTTTGTTTTTTACGTACGGGAATAAAAAGACGTTATTCGGTGCCAAGTCAGGACTATACGGCGGATGACCCATTAATTCGATGTTTTGGGTGCTCAAAAATGCAGTTGTTTGAGCCGATGTGTGAGAGCTCGCATTGTCCTGGTGAGGAGTGATCCGTCTTCGAAGCCCCGCGATAGCATTTTTTGAGCATTTCCTTCGACCAATCGACACGAGCCTTTTTTTGAGCGATTGACAAATTGTGTGGGATCCAACGCGAACAAATTTTTTTGACATTCAAATGTTTATGCAATATTGAATGTATGCTGGTCCCACTAATGCCTAAGATTGTCTCAATCTCACGATAGGTTACATGTCGATCTTGCAATATCAGTTCGCGCACAGCATCAATGGTGTTCGGAACAACAACTGATTTTGGACGACCTTCACGAAATTCGTCTTGGAGTGAACTACGACCACGATTGAATTCACCATACCATCGATAAACACCTGTCCTTGATGGAGCTTCATCGCCAAAAAATGAATTAAGTTCATCCATGCAATGTTGCTGAGTTAATCCACGTCGAAAGTTGTAAAAAATAATCGCACGAAAATGTTCACGATTTAACTCCATTTTTAGACCGAGATGAATCTTTTAACTTACTGTAAACAACACAAATAGCGCTGGTATTTCAAAACGTTCTGAGTACGTAAAAGCCAAAAAATGTCAAACTTTGCGATACAGCTGTCAGTTGCCAGATTGCAACACCAGGGTTGCCAAATCCCGACAAATAAAAGGCACCCCTCGTATTTCACGCTGAATAATCAGAATAAAGTAAAAATTCAGCGCACTTCTGCATTCGCTTGAATCAATTTTTAAAGCTCTTTTTTGATTGAGAAGTGGATACCTCAAAAACGAACTGTGTAAACATTTTAACGGCTTCTTCAGGCGTTGAAAAACGTTGCTACAGTTGTTACAATATAGCCTTCGATCCTCACAATATGAATATCGGGAAGGTTTTCATGAAGGCCGTCCAGAAAAGTTGGGCCAGAAACAATCGATGTTGTGCGTCAACTGGTAACGCAAGATCGTCATGTGACATATCGCCGATAAAGGTATCTTTGAGTATTGCACTCAATATTGCAGGAACATTTGGTTGGCAAGCAGATTTGTTCTCGTATGATAGCGCGAGACAATTCCCCAAAAATGGACGATGTTGTTGTTGTTGTTGTTAACAGCATAGGTAGCCCTGTCAGTGTAGGCATATCATCGTTCGTCTTCGTCTAGCTCATCTAAGGGTAGGCCCAGGAAACATGCTTTTTCGACAGGTTGGGTCCAAAGGGAGAGGGGGGTTAGATGAGTCGGTTTGAGGGGGCATGTGAAGAGGTGGTTAGTGTCGTGCGGGGTACCTTCACATGCCGGACATGTGTTTGGTATGTCGGGGTCGATTCTGGATATGTAGGAGTTTAACCTGCTACAGTATCCAGAACGTAGTTGTGCCAGTGTTACACGGGTCTCTCGGGGAAGCTGGAGCTTTTCATCTGCAATGGGTGGTGGTTGGACTCCGATTACGGCATTCACAGGACGGGATTGGACGATGGACGATGTTGTCGTAACGATTGGTGTAAAGAAATTTTGAATAAAGCCGCGGTGGTTCAAAGCACGCTTATCACGTCGTAACAGATGACGCATCTTGGATCTATGTACAGGGTTGCCACTAAAAAAAAAAATTTCCGACCAAATTACAAACCAAATCGGACCAAATCCGAGGAAAAATGCCCAAAATTTTTTTTTGTCAAGAATCAACTTGAAATGAATTCATTTGCTTATTATTGATATGTTGTTATATGTTTTTAACATATACATGAAGGTACATAAGTATTTATACATAGATACATACATATACATATGAGATCAATGCATTATAGTCTTGTAAAAAATCACATTACTTTAAAACTAACACTTAAATGTACGTTTATACATGTAAGAAATTGCAGCTGTTCAAAACAACCGCTAAAATAAATAAATATTACAAAAAAAAATCTCTTTTTACTGACCACACATAGTGGGGACTTTTCACATTGACGAGCTCTTTACATAGCATGATGCTATTAATACTACTTATTTCTAGTCGGTTACGTAGTTTCGTTTTAATTAGAGAAAGCGTTGAAAATTTTCTTTCAGCCGCGGCAGAGCTGTGTGGAAGTGAAAGTAAATTAAAAATGAAATCGGATAATTCGGCAAAGCTTCTTTGATTGATACCATTTTTCAATAAGCTCACCTTCGACCAAAATGTGTCTATATCCATATCAGCAGAAAGATTTACATCACTCAACCTTAACAAATTCCACTGACTTGTAATTTGGTCAGGGTCGCAATCCACTAACTCACTGAATGTAAGTATCAACGGGAGTATCTGCAAATCTTCCTGCGATAAGACTTTAGCCGGTGTAATTATTTGTAACATTTTAATATCTTCACGATTGAAATCAAACCGATTGTTAATTTGGTTTAAGAGCTCGACATAGAAAGAAAGTATATTTCTCTTTACTTCAATTATATCATCTTCACTTAAGTGTTTTGTCATAAATATCTCCGCTTTAGTTCCTACGAAAATATCACGCAATGGCTTTTGATTGCTTTCACTTCTAAAGTCAATATTTGTTTCCTTAATGCAAACATCGTGTTTAACAAAATTATTTATAATTAAAAGATAAATAGATTTCATATTGGAATATAAGTATGGCAGTCGGGAACTCTCCGATTGAAAATCTTTGTTGAGGTTATTAATTATAGGTAATATGTATGTTAAAAACAAAAAATAACACTTGGTGTTTGCGCACATTTCTTCTGCTAATTGCGCAGGGCGAATGCCATTCACTTCGTAAAAGCAAGAAATAAAATATAACTTTAAGCTGTCCCACTGTTCAATAAGCCGTGCAACTACACCCTCCAACGACAGCCATCGAGTCTGTGAGACTCCCAATATTTTGTGAGGCTCAACTGAACAATATTCTTGAAATTCCTTCAAATCATTGATCCTTTTGGAGCTATGCGAAAAATAATTATAAATGTTACGGCACAGAAAATCAATGCTTTTCGGCAGATGTCTGCTGGCATAACTTGTGCATAAATGAAGTGAATGGCAAGTGCATGTCATAAAAAAAAAATTTGTTTCTTTGTTAAGCAATGCTTTAACACCTCCTGCATCACCTGCCATAACATTTGCACCGTCTGTTGCCAAGCCGATAATATTCTTAAGTGGTATATTATTGGTATTGAAAAATTGTTTTATGAGCTGAAAAATAGAAACTGCGTCTGACTTGGTAACTTCTAACAAAGCAAGAAACCTATCCTGTACCACTCGTGCACTGTCAACAAACCTTGCTACCAAAACTAAGCTTTTCGTGGTACTAATATCTGTTGTTTCATCAGCGATAAGAGAAAACTTCGTATTTCGTAGCGTTTCAAATACTCGATCATTGGCCTTCTTTCCAATAATCTCGGCGATCTGCGTTGACTTTGTCCTACCACATTTAATCAGCTTGGCGATACTAGAATCTGGACAGCACTCCACCAACAACGCTGGCAAATATTCCATTATCAAAAATGGCAGATTATGGGTTATGCAAAACATCACAAGTGCGAATTCGGCATTTCTTACTGTTATATGTTGTTTTTCTTGTTCAGGATCATAAAACATTTCAAGCGTATGTTGCTTTTTGCGCGATTCGCAGTTTCGGATATGTGTCGCAGTTTTCTCATGAACTTTCAGGTGAGCGTTGTGGTTATCTATAGCTTTCTCACAAGCAACACAAAAAGCAGATCCATCCTTGTTTTGTAGCCAATCGAATGATTGTAGCCATTCGGCTCTAAACTTGCGTTTGTAATTTTCATTTTGATTCACGTCAACGCTGTGAAAAATAATATGAAAAACACAATTAAAATATGTCAATGTCCTGTGCCATGTATGTTTTAATAAAACTACCTGCCCGATGGCTGCTCTACCGTGGTTGACTTCGGTTTTTTGATTAAGAACCTGAAACGAAATTAAATAGTTTTTTTGGTATTTGTATCATATCATTTAATTATAAAATTACTTACTTTTCCATTTTGATAAATTCACCTGCGCCTGCTGTTTGTCAATTTGTAGGGATGTGTATAGTTAAAAGTTAAAGGTAACGTACGATTATTGTATGTCGATTTATCGAACAATCTGAATTATAGCGAAGTTATATAAGGTGAGTGCAAGACACCACTTCTTCACGTCTTTTGTCAGTGTTTATGTGAACATTAAGTTCGAGCTGTGTTTCATTAACATTAAAAAAACTTTACACTGAACAGATGTAGCAATTTGTAGCTACTAAACAAATTGTGCCCGCTTACAAAACGGACCAAAATTTTAATTAGATGCCCATCGGCCCAAAATAAATTTTTTGGACCAGATTTGGTCCGAAATGCCCAATTTCGGCAACCCTGTCTATGTACTATATACATATGAGCTGGAGACAAAAACAGCAATCGACAGTATGGGTGCTTCATGCCAAGTTTGTTCACGGAAGAGTTTGCTTGTAGTTGGCTGTTTTTTCGGAAAAACTGGTCATGTCGCAACTATTTTTTTTTGAAGTGAAACTTCTTTTGTCTCGAAGGATGAAACGCTGTGAGGAGTAAAACCATAGCGTTTCATCGATATGTGACGCTACGCCAGCGCCATCTGTTAAAAGCGTGGCGTGGATGAAACGCTGTGAGGAGTAAAACTACGCTAAACTACGTAAAACTCACGCTATGCCAGCGCCATCTGTTAAAAGACTGGCGTGGCGTGTCGTCTTATCGAATGTAATTTGTAAATATGACATTTGATTGATGGCCGCCGTAGCCGAGTGGGTTGGTGCGTGATCACCATTCGGAATTCACAGAGAGGTCGTTGGTTCGAATCTCGGTGAAAGCAAAATTAATGAAAACATTTTTCTAATAGCGGTCGCCCCTCGGCAGGCAATGGCAAACCTCCGAGTGTATTTCTGCCATGAAAAAAATCTGCTCATAAACATATCATAAAACAAATTGAAATAAATGTATAAAAAAAAAAAAAAAAAAAATTTTCTTGTGATTCGAACCAAGGATTTCGGATCGGAAGCCCACATTGCTAGCCGCTGGGCTATCGCGCTGTGCTGTCGCCGCAAAATAATGTATCATAAATCTGTTTACCATACCAAAGACCATACACTTTGCGAACGCATTTCGGTGGAAACAGTTGACAGTTATCCCAAACACAATATTATTAGTAACGCGAGACGCGTCATAGAGTGTGTGTGTAGTTTTGAGCAAATCTTACAAACATATTTTGTTTTGTTGATTGATTTCTGTTAAATATGGCATCAAATCAACAAAAACGGAAACCGAAAACAGGTGCTGAACGGCAACGTGAGTATTTGGAGCGTAAAAAATTAAGAGCTACTGTTGAACACCGTGACAGTGAATCCTCCGGTTGTACGATAAGTGATAATTTGTAGTACCAACAACAAGATGCGGAACTACCATTGATGCAGTATTTCATCGATACCTTGATAGATTAGAATGTAGATCATTTTTTACGTATTTCAGTTACCATAAAGCCCTTGTTTCATTTTTGGAAAACGAATCCAATAATGATAATGACAATGCCGAGAACCAAATGTAATTGAGTACAATAAATTCATTTCTTTTTATATTAAAATAAATAAATAATTCTGTTTAATAAAATTCCATTCCATGCTTTCCATGACTTCTGCATGCATTATATTGAAATAATAGTTAAATTATTGATTTGTTGATAAAAGAAGTTTCACTTCAATCGTGCGGGTTCCGTGAACTACCACACACTTTCTTTTTTTGTCCTTATTTACTCCGCTCGGGAGCATAAGGCTTTCTGTGCTGTTACTTTTGTGCCCTCCCATGTGATATCGGCATCTGCTAGCTCGTACAACATCAACTTTTTCCAAGTATTCTTTGGCCGACCGCGACATCAGGTCTCTTGCGGGTTTCAGTCCAGTGACATTCTTGTGATGCTATCTGGCAATTTCCTAAGCGTGTGATCTATCGAACGACACTTTCTGCGTTTGATTTGCTATAGGATGGGGCCCCCATCATGATGTGTCATTATCCTTTCATAGATTTGGCAGCTAATGACATTTTTTGGTCCAGAATATCAAAAATAAACTCGTTGTATGAGCGTTTCAAAGTGGCTAAGCGTGTTGCTTCAACATCTAAAGTCGAAGTAAGTTGATTAATGCAATTCTGCCTCGATAATACAGGGTGATTTTTTAAGAGCTATAGGAAAGTTTTTCAAAAAAACACTCGTAAATTTCTGAAAAATTCATGAAATTTTTATTTAGATCGATAGTGCAGTCCATATAATTTAATGTTTGAAGATTATTTCATGCAAATGTGGACCGCGACTGCGCTTCAAATGGTCCATGCGCTTAGTCCAATTTTGGCATACTCTTTCCAATGTTTCGGCCGGTATCTCACATATAAATGCTTTAATGTTGTCTTCCAATCAGTTAACTGAAGCAGGCTTGTCTGAATAGACATGAGCGTTAACATAACCCCACAAAAAATAATCTAAAGGCGTTATATCGCACGATCTGGGTGGCCAATTGACAGGTCCCGAACGTGAAATAAAATGTTCACCGAGCTCGCCTCTCAACAAGTCCATTGTTACGCGTGCTGTGTGGCATGTAGCACCGTCTTGCTGAAACCACATGTCATGCAAGTCAAGCTCCTGCATTCTGGGCAATAAAAAGTTGGATATCATTTCACGGTAGCGCTCACCATTTACAGTTACGTTACGATTCGCTGCATCTTTGAAGAAGTACGGTCCAATGATACCTCCAGCCCATAAACCGCACCAAACTGTGACCTTTTCTAAATACATTGGTAGCTCTTGTTAATCTTCTGGCTGATCTTCACTCCAAAATCGAGTGCTTATTTACGTACCCATTTACGTACCCATTGATACAAAAATGAGCTTCGTCGCTGAACACAATTTTTCGATAAAAAAGTGGATATTAAACTTTCTTAACAGAACACGCATTTTTATAATAAAATTCAATGATTTGCAAGAGTTGTTCGTTTGTAAGACGATTCATGGTTAAATTATAGACCAAACTGAAGATGTTTGACAGTGAAACAAAACACGAAAAATCACCCTCTACATCTCAAAAATCGTAATAAATCAGCGCATGAATATTTTCGTAAGTTAATTCCACCTTTGCGGCGAGAGGAATTTTTCAATTCACTTTACAAGAACCCAAAATATAAAGGCGACCCTCGTATGTATGCATATTTGTGTGCATAAATTTAAAGAATGTTATTTATATTTCAGTTATTTTCTTTTTTTTATTTTACTAGTCACATAAATATACAAATATACTCTTATATAAGTCCTCTTACCATGGCAGCGTACCCAGTAAGTTAATATATATGTGTGTGTGTATGTTTCATTCAACTTTTCTTTTCATTTTTACACTCCTCTGATAAAGTAATTTGCGCCCTCCAATACTGCTTTCGTTGGTTTTATGGTTGAAAATTAGCGTTAGATTAATTTAATTAGTGAAACTGATGAGCATCGAGTGCGAAATCTGTTGGTGTCGTGGGGCTTCACACAAACTGACTGTGAGTGTGTTGGAGATGTGTAATTAGTTTTGTTACTCCTAAAAAGGGAAGCTTTTTTGCCGTTTTGTTTATTTTTCTATACACAAATCACTTTGACTTTACAGCTGAGTGAATGTCACATGAAAATATTTTAAAAGCAGTAGGGATGTTTACAAAACATCTACAACAATACGTGTGTATGTGTGTGTGTTAGTGTTTTAGTGTGGGAGGTATATAGAAGAAGCATGTTAATGAACTGATTTCCAACTAAGTACTTCAATTTCTGTTGCCAACTTAAAATTGCTATTTTTAAAGATATCAAAATTTAATAACCTACATATAAAAATTTTATACATAAGGTATAAAATGTATTTAAAAAAAATTATACCAACACCCTTTTTATTAGTATTGTCTAAACATAGAACTTTTGTTATTTAAAAGTACCTTATAAGCTGACGTGGTATAAAATGGAAGTAAACACTTTAAAAGCCTGGGGAGTAGAGTTCACAAAATATGAAAGAAATTAATTGCTTGGTAAACTTTCGGTATGGAAAATATCCTACAAGAATTGGATAATGAAAACTAATACATTTTTTTTTGTTTTACTAATTCATAGTAAAATGCGTTCAATATTTTGCAAAACATACCATATGGCTATTTTTTACTTTCAAAAAATGTATATTAAAGAGTGAAACCAATAAAGTCAAATCTCAAAATAAATAATAGTAAAATATGCAGCCTAAAAGCGCACGCGTGCTCTCAACATTAAAATTTGATGGAAATATTTGACACTATATAATTTTTCATTTCCAAGTAAAATTGTCAAAAAATAACGAAATTCGTGATAGCAGTTCTACACGGTTCTGCAAGAGTTCGCATAATACATAGTAAAAATTTGTGATAATTATTTATGAAATTTTAAGAAAATAAAGTGACAAAATATAATTGTTCGATTTCCATTTATTTATGATGGGTGTTTACTAAAAGTTGTTTAGTCAACTGAGATTAAAATTTAAATCACATTTTCTTTGATTACAGAGTACAAAGAAACACAAGAGTGAGCAGTATACGTTCAATTTGTCGAAAAAAATCCATAAATTAAAGTAAGAGGCAAAATCACCCGCCTGTAAGCGTCTCTAACTTTTCTTTAACATTGGTATTAAGAATGGGATAGAAACTTTGCTCTGAGAGTTGCCGACTATTTATTTCAATAGTGATTACCATATGTTCACTGTTCTTGTTTAATAACTTAGGATGACTCCATGTAAAGTGGTACAAGTATTTTGGAAATTGTCGCCAACCATGGCCGAATAGGTTGGTGCGTAAGTACGGGCACGAGACAACAAATGACAGAAAAATTTATTCTAATAGTGGTCACTAGGCCGGGTCGATTTGTGGAGAGACAAAAAAACCGCCCATTGCTCTGTGAAAATCATATTCTAGGGATCAAAATAAGAAACTTTGCCGAAGGAACCATACCTCTAAAACGAATTCTGATGTCCCCTAGAGAACATTCGAGAACATTCGTCTTAAAAGGAAGGAATTGTGGGACAACAAGTCATGGTTCTTGCATCACGATAATGCACCAGCTCACACATCACGTCTTGTTCGCGATTATTTGAAGAAAAATAATGTTAATATCGTTCCGCAAGCACCGTATTCGCCTGATATGGCTCCATGTGACTTTTTCCTGTTTCCCAAGCTCAAGTTGCCGCTCCGTGGAAAACATTTTGAGACAATTGAAGTCATAAAAGAGAATTCGAAGAACACACTCGAGCTTGACTTGTTTACACTAGCACAGAAAACAAACTATGTGACATATCACGCTGAAATTTGCCATGTCAGCTTATAACAGTCCTACCAAAAAAAAAAATTTTATTTTTGCCATATGTCATCCGCGGACCGTTTTATTGATACCGTCTCGTTCATATTTGAGTAGAAGGTATATTCATTTGTTCCTTAATAATTTAACATGCGGCACTTTGTTTGCATTAGTTTGTTTAGTTTTAATCTAACAAATCACAAAGCTACCAAGCCATTCACTAAATTTTCACAAATTTCTCATACTTTTGTTTGTTTTGTTCGTTTGTCGTGTATTGCGAAGGGAGCTGACGTCAGACTTTTCGCTCAAAATAAAGTAACTGGCGCCACCTCCACTATTCAATTCGCCTTGAAAGTCAACCTTGAAATTCCTCGAAATATCTCTCTTGTCAATAAGTTTTACTTTGGATTGAGTAAGTGATTAAAAAGTAAGATTCTATCTTGTCAAACAAAAGCCACACAAACTATTTACCATTTATTGTCCGCTCGTTAACGTTGACAATATTCGATTGAAGGACTTTACAGTGTTCCAAAGAAAGATTCTGCAGAAGTTTTTTCACATTTATATGTCAGCCCATTTGGTGGAAAATGGAACCATGAGGCTCATGTAGGCTTTGCGGAGAATCCGAAACAGTGCAGTGTTTCCACTGACTAAAAGTGTCGAAAGAAAGGATGCAAATGTCCTTTCAGTATTCGATGGTGAAAGAAGAATCAGAAAGGTCCTCTGAAAGACCGCTGGAAGCACAAAGTGGAAACGGACTTGATTTCATAGCTTCAATTAAGAATAATATTTACTTAATCTTTACCAGACACTCGTAATGAAAAGTTAAAACATTATCAGCCCCATTTTACAAGAAGATAGACAAATTTGGCTCACACAAAACCTAAATATTTATTTGTGTGCAACCCAAAAATCAACTCTACATAAATAAATATAAAACAAGACTTCAGCAATAAAAAATGTCTGAAGAGAATGGAAACGACTAAATTTACATCGACCCAAATGGTCTGAAAAAACCCAGTAATGAAAAGCAAAACTACTCAGCAAACATTTTAGTCAAGAGCTGCGTTCAAAAACACAAATATTCCTTTACTACCATAACTAAGAATGCTTCAAACATTAAGGCTGTACACAGTGAGGCTCAGACGAATATAATGGTAAATGAAGTAAATGAATATTTCTAATATATCGAAAATATATTTCTATATCCATGTTCTTAGGACCGTGAAATTTTCATGCGGAAACTCCCAATAGTATAGCTTCCACAGCCCATATATTAGGTAGAGAGTGGTCCACGCGTTCAAATTTTAAACTCGTTTATCTCGAAACGGCGTTTATCGGCCTTGTGCTGTCAAAAAACAAAAAAAAAAAAGCTATTCAACCGAATAGTCTGCAATTCACAACAATTAATGGCGATCGCCTGTACTAGAATCATGTTATTATTTCAATTATTTCGAACTTTTTGATTAAAAAACAGAAAAAAACGATTTTTAGAGTGACAAATTTAAAACGCGCCAATTGGTCAAAGTTTTTTTTTCATTCTAGTACGGGACATAGCTACAGTCATACTAATTTATAAATTTTTGGTTTTTGTGTTTCAGGTAAAAAGAAGAGGCAAAATAGACAACACCGTCCAGGTCCAATTTTTCGGGGCGGTGAAATTATTATAATTAATTTTTTTTTTTATTTTCATTTTTATTTGTTTTCAGTTTTTTATTGTAAAAGAAAATTCTGAAAATACCCTAAATTTTCAAGCTCTAGACCACCAGGACCCCTTGAATGAAATGTGTAATTTTGGAAAGTAAAATCGATTTAACAAAACATTGAAATTAAATATAAGAAAAATGTTGGGTAAAGTTGTAATCCATGCGATGGTTGCTTCGTAATGATTAAGAAGGGCAACTAATTTATAATTGTAAATGGCTATATTTTTTTTAAATATTTTTGAAGATCAGTACACTTTTACGAGAGTATGAATTAATTTTCCAAGCACCTTTTCTTACTCATCACATGATTTGAGCGTATCAAACGCTTCCTTTGGCATGGGAAAAGGTTGGTTTTCCATTTTTTATTTGCGGGACTAAGAAGAAACCAATGAGAGTGAAGTGAGGACTTCACGGAAGATGAGGAAGATGAATACTCAAAAACTTCACTTTATTGAGCCGGTTTGGTCTTCTGTGCTTTCCCTACATTTTGGCGAGCCTTAGGGGAATATACATACATACTATTCAGAACTGATCACTGCACACTGCTTTATTCACACTGCATGATTGAATTTCCCGAAATGTCACGGTATGACAACCTTGAAAATTGAGTTCACTCACCCATCACACGATTTTTTCTGACACAATAACCGAATATGGACGACAGCAAAGAAGTTCGACTTGTAGCGAAGTGGGACCAGGATTGAAGGCACCGATGCATGGCAGCCATCATCATCATTCTCTGACTAAGGACCTGCAAACAGGACAAATGTCAATCACGAGAAAAAACGTTCTGAGTACGATTATCATTAAAAATTTCCAATTTCACGATGGCAAGCAATACTAGTAAATTATTTTTGAAGCTTTTATTTATCATTTTATATTTAAACTCGCAACCCTCGCAAAATATTTTTGAAACTTTTATTTCTCAATTCTAATTAATTTTTAAAGCTGGAACATTTACACCTATGTTGCCATATCTGAAAACTTAGGTGGCACCCTCGTTGATTATTTTTAGAACTTCCATTTACTAATTTTTATTTGTTTTAAAACATTTACAATGTTGTGGTCATATCCAAAAACTTTGGTGGCCACCCTCGTAAACTGTTTTGAAACTCTCATTTGCCAATTCTTATTTATTTTTATAAGCTTTAAATATCTCCAATAATTTGTATTCACTTGCCATATTTCGAGACCAATATAGCAACTCTCGCAAATTATATTTGGAACTTCCAATTACCGATTGTTACATAACACAAATATTTATTTTTATGAATTGAACATGTGATGTTGCCATACCTCAAAAGTTAGGTAGCAACCTTCGTTAATTATTTTTGAAACTTCCAATTACCAATTCTTATTTAAAATTGACAATCTGAATACTTTGGAAGCAACCCTCGCAAATTATTTTAGAACCCTTTATTTATCAATTCTTATTTATTTTTATAACTACATATAACATATTTACACTGATATTTCCATATCTCAAAAATTTGGTAGCAACCCTCGTAAATAACTTTTGGTGCTTTAACATTTTAAATAATTTTTCATTTTTATATATTAACTCGTCCGAAACTGGTGATTTTCGTCACAAATTGGACTAGACTTTTTCTAGTCTATGTCTATTTCGAAGTAGAACAATAACCGGTGTAAGGATGAGGTATCGGTTCCCGTTCGTTAACTAATATGACGCTAATGTAAATGCTGACAACTGACTTTTCGGACATCCCCCATTACAAATGTCATTGGAAACAGGTAGGAGATGAACTACATACTTCAACGGCAAAGCAAACTGGTAGTAAAACTGTACTGCATATAAATCCTACTGTAATTGTTTGCTAGGGAACCATATAAGGGTGAATAATAGTGGAGCTTACATATGTATGGGAGTTGTATAAACACACAAGTGTAAGTCCAACGAGTCAAGAATATATAATGAACTGTATTGCGCGCTGTTGAACTAAAAGAGGCTACGGTGCGAGTGGTGAGGCATAAAAAATGAATCAATAAATGCATGAAATATAATTTTCCAATCAATTAATTCTCGAGCATCGTCCACTACATGACCGCACAAGGCAGGCGCGAGTCGACAGACCAAAATCGAAAGTCATCGAATGAGCACGGCACGAACGGGCGCCTGTTTTGCCTATCGCACTGACACTTACATATGTTAACATATTCACATGTATACCTAAAGAGGGCACGTACGCAAACGATTGCTGTTGTTGCCGTTGAGTTCCGGGTTCTTATGAAATTGACTTACCGGCAGCTGCTGCTACTGTTGTTGGCAGGGATGAGTTTTATTGCGTCTGTTCAATGGGCGATCGACTGAACTGCGTGTTTGACAACACTTCGACCGCTTGAACCTGACCGACGCCAATGTTGACGCTGACGCTGCGGTGCGATGTTTGCTGTCAGCGTAAACCGACAACAGTCAACCAGTAAAATCCAACAAAAGCAACGATATAAACAAAAAGGATGCACGATTTGCCTGTAAACTCAGACACATACACACACACCCACACACATTCAAAACGTGGCTTCAAAATTCATTGAAGCGTTGAATGGTTGGGCATTGGACACTTGGGGGATGTTTGATAGAATACATAGTTAGGAGCGCCAGTCACTCATGTGGCAAGGTGTGTTAGCCTTGCAGTGAGGCAATGAATACAAAAGGTTGAAAAGCACAAATAAAAATTGAAATGCTTTTCCAGGCGCATGAGACGCATTTGCTGTGTGCGCGTTCAATCAAAAAAGGGGTGACATAAATTGTTGACTTAGTGAACCTAAAATATGACATTACATCGACAATAACAACAACACATATCGAAGTGAAACTACAGAGAGGTCAAAATGCAAGCAAGCAACCACTGGAAAGTTGTTGGCAAATAAAGCAGCAAGCAGATGATTGCACTGGACGCTGAGAGGTCAACGTGTGGTATGAGTGACATGAGTTCAGTTATTTTACGTAGCAATAAATGTGTGCATGACTGCACCACCTATGAGTGTGTGCGTGAGCTTCGGTGTATGAGTATGTGAGCGAACCTATCTAAAGGTAGTTGTATTTTGTGCGCGATGATGCATGCATAATTTTTGATTTCAATTTCAATGATTTTCATGGACTTGTTACCCTAATTTAGTTCCAGCCACGACAAAACGAGCTGAGAGGCAGGCAGGGGACATGCGTTGCTGCTTGTTGTAATAAAACAAATTTGCCAAATATAGATTTATTTGCGTGTGCACATGTATCCGTATGTATAAACGTATGTATGCACGGGTATGTGTGTGTGTGCTATGATAGTCATTACATTAATTTCGTTTGGCTGAGTTTCCAAATGAATTTCGATTTTGCAAATTTGTTGCTGTACGAAGCAAGCATTTCTTTGCTGCTTGAATGCGGCAGTTCTAGCTCAGTTATTGTCGTTTTCCCCCACAGTACACGTCCATGTTTCCAACGTTGCTGCATAATTACATACATATGCGGTGATGGAAATTTTTCAAATTCTGCAAATTGTGTCATTTTGTCTATTGCTAACAAATTCACTGATTAATTTGTAAATGTAACCATATGAATTGGGTAGCCTATAATGTCATATTAAGTCAGACAATTTTGTACATTTTGACGGTATTTTAACAAGTGAGTCTGAGGGGAGATACAAAAGATTTGGAGACAAGTAGCTGTGGCGCATGCAAAATGCTGATGGAACAGATGAAATTTGCATATAATTTATGCCCGGCATGCTGTGCTCTGGCGTTAAGACATAGTGTGTAGGAGAGAGTAGTGGGCAACAAAATAACAAATCAGAAGACATGGAAATTAGAAAAAAAATATTGTTGTTATTTGCTTTGACATAGAGATTAGAAAAAAAATATTGTTGTTATTTGCTTTGCCTGCTTCTTCTCGCTTGGTGGAGTTAGGCCCACAGCGAACATTCACACAAGAAGCATTTTTTTAACTTTCCTTCTCCTTACAACATTTTAATAGCATTATTACTTAATAAGAAATAATAGATAAATTTGACTATAGCAGATTGATTGCAAATATTTCCAAGTTTTCTAGCAAGTACTCCATTCGGTTGAGTCATTTTTGATTTGTTGCAGTTTGAAAATCAATTGTATGATTTTTTAACAAGTTTTGGGTCATAGACAAGCCTCTTTTATAAATTTATACAATTTACGAGGGGTGCCCTTTATATGTCGGGACTTGACAACCATGGTGTTGCAATCTGGCAACTGACAGCTGTATCGCAAAGTTTGACATTTTTTGGCTTTTACGTACTCAGAACGTTTTGAAATACCAACGCTATTTGTGTTGTTTACAGTAACTTAAAAGATTCATCTCGGACCAAAAATGGAATTAAATCGTGAACATTTTCGTGCGATTATTTTTTACAACTTTCGACGTGGATTAACTCAGCAAAACAGGCGAGGAAGCTCCATGAAGGACCAGTGTTTATCGATGGTATGGTGAATTCAATCGAGGTCGTAGTTCACTCCAAGACGAATTTCGTGAAGGTCGTCCAAAATCAGTTGTTGTTCCGAAAACCATTGATGCTGTGCGCGAACTGATATTGCAAGATCGTCAAGTGACCTATCGTGAGATTGAGACAATCTTAGGCATTAGTGGTACCAGCATACATTGAATATTGCATAAACATTTGACTGTCAAAACAATTTGTTCGCGTTGGATCCCACACAATTTGTCAATCGCTGAAAAAAAAGGCTCGTGTCGATTGGTCGAAGGAAATGCTCAAAAAATACGATCGCGGGGCTTCGAAACACGTCTATGACATCGTGACAGGTGATGAATCTTGGATTTACGCGTATGATCTCGAAAGTAAACAGCAGTCAACTGTATGGGTGTTTCAAGATGAGCCAAATCCAACAAAAGTTGTTCGCGCACGAAGCACTTCCAAGCAAATGGTCGCCTGTTTTTTCGGAAAAACTGGACATGTCGTAACCGTACCACTAGAACAACGCAGAACAGTAAATTCTGAGTGGTACAAAACCATTTGTTTGCCAGTTGTCTTCCAAGAAATTAGGGAAACCAATCGCCAAAGACGGATCACTCTTCACCAGGACAATGCGAGCTCTCACACATCGGCTCAAACAACTGCATTTTAGAGCACCCAAAACATCGAATTAATGGGTCATCCGCCGTGTAGTCCTGACTTGGCACCGAGTGACTTCTTTTTATTCCCGTACGTAAAAAACAAACTGAGAGGTCAATGTTTTTCGACACCTGAAGAAGCGGTTGCGGCATTCAGAATGCATGTTTTGGAGGTACCTCATTCAGAGTGGCAAAAGTGCTTCGACAATTGGTTCAAACGCATGCAAAAGTGTATAGATCTTCATGGAGAATATTTCGAAAAACAATAAAGTGATTTTTGATGATTAAAATTTGTTTTTGTTCTCTAATCCCGACATATAAAAGGCACCCCTCGTATGTAGAGAAAGATCACCTCGAAAATTCAAAACGTAGTATGCAAATCGGAGCATTTTGCGCATAGTTATTAACGAACATATACACAGAGATATACAAGGTGAAGTCCAAAAGAAACTGGGCTGAGCTAAAGTAGAAACGAGAGAAGCTTTGTTCTGATAACTTCGAGTTTATTTATTCAAAATAGTCTCTTCTGGACTCGATGCACTGCTTTGCGTGATCTAAAAGCTTTTCGAAAGAATGTTTCAGGTCATTGACCGGAATGTTCTTCAGGGTGTCGGTACGAGCCTTTTGGATGACCTCTACGGGTGCAAAACGTTTTCCTTTCATGGCCAATTGCAATTTTTCGAATAGCTAGAAGTCAGAGGAAGACACATCAGGGGAACACGGTGAGTGATTGATGGTTAAAATGCGATTTCTAGTAAAAAAATCAGTCACAAGAGTGAATCGATGAGATGGTGCATATCATCCAATAAGCGCCTGCTTTCTTCTTCGCGGTATTCAGGGCGAATTCAACAAATGCGATGCAACAAACGCTTCAAAACGCCAAGATAGAAAATTGCATTGACGGTTTGGCCCTTTGGCACGAACTCCTTGTGGACAATTCCCTTGGAATCGTAAAAACAAACGAGCATCGACTTGATTTTTGACTTCTCCAAACGCGATTTTTCAAGTGGTGGCTCGTCTGGGGCCTTCCATTCGGCACTTTGACGCTTAGTTTCAGCTTCATGTTGCAAACACTACATTTCATCACCAGTTACAATGTTGTAATGGAAGTTCTTGTCTTTTCTCGCCTCTTTAATGAGGTCTTTCGAATGTTGAATTCTGAGCAATTTTTGTTTCTCAGTTAACTTGTGCGGAATGAAACGCACAAGCCAGTTAAAATGCGATAAATCGATGTTTTGGATATATTCAACTTCGATTCCATGAATTTCAACGATGATTTCGGATAATTTTTGATGATTTTACGAACAATTTCGGTGGAGTTTTTGGTGAATACTGATTTTGGGCGGCCCGTATGTTCATTGCCATTTATGTCCTCACAACCAATTTTAAAACGTGTAAACCACTCATAACTCTGGCACGAGATAGATAATCATCCCCATAATTTTTTTTCATCAATTCAAATGTTTCGGCAAACGTTTTACCGGTTTTAAAACAAAATTTGACATTAGCTTTTTGCTCGAAACTCATTTTTGTACCGATGATAAAAACATACTGACCCTTTAGACGCAATACCTTCGCTTCCACTTAACCAAATATCACCAAGCTTTCACTGGAAGGCAGCTAGGGATGTAACTTCCAACGCACTAACTCATTAAAACGATGGCGCCTTCAAAAACATTTTATAATGCCAGTCTTGTTTATTTTGGCTTTGACCTTGTAAAGGATTTTTCAATAAGGGCGGGTATGTCAATCGTGGCGTTTGCTGTGTGGCACGAGGCTCCATCCTGCTGGAACCACATGTCGTCTAGGTCCATATGGTTCAATATGGGCCATAAGAAATTGGTTATCATCGTTGTGTAGCGCTCGCTGTTGACGGTGACCGCCTCACCAACGTCGTTTCAAAAAAGTACGGACCAATGACGCCGGCCCAAAATCCACACCAAACGGTAACTTTTTGAGAATGCATTATCACCTGCTGAACCTCGTGTGGATTGGTGTCATCCCATATACGGCAATTTTGTTTGTTAACACAGCCATTCATCCAAAAATGCGCCTCGTCACTAAAGATGATTTTTCGCGCAAAACTGGGGTTCTCTTTCAAACGATTCGAAGCCCAGTCAGCGAACAAATGGCGTTGTTTATGCTCATCAACTTTGAGCTCCTGGGTCAGTTGGATCTTATACGGGTGTAGGCCCAAGTCCCGACGCAAAATTCGTCAAGTTGAAGTCTGCGAAAGGCCAAGTTCTTGTGCACGGCGAGGAATAGACTGCCTCCGGTTCTGCTGTACACTTTCACGGACCGCGGCATTGTTCTCGGCTGATCTTGCGTTCCTTGAACGTACGGGTGTTGGCTGATTGTTTACTGACACGGTCATCTCAAATTTGGCCACCAAACGTTGAAGAGTCCACTTTGAATGGCCACCACGTCTACCGAAAAATGGGCGCAATGCGCGCAACGTTTGCGTTAATGAACACTCATTTTGATAATAAAGTTTTATCATTTGAACGTGCTGTTCAATCGTGTTACTGGCCATGATGATTTGGCATAAACAACTGAATAATAAACAAAAGATTTGACAGATGCCACCAAAACAAAATAGCTGCCACAGGGCGCCAAAATCGACCCGTGCCAATTAAAAAACCCTTTATAAAATTGGCACTCACAAAATTTTTGGGTGTCCAGTGGCGACCGCTTTCGAAAAAACTTTTTCTATCATTTCATGCTGGAGACTTCGAACTTATGCGCTTCCGAATAGTAGTAACGCACCAACTTAATCGGCTACGGCGCCCGTTTAACTGATTAACCGATTTATTCGAATGTGATATTAGTTAACTCTTCGTGTATACGAACCCTATCCAAAAGTCGATTGTGCGTTGTTTTTCAAGTATTCGGTTTGCGGTGATTGTCAATTCCTATGAACTCTTATTATAAAAAGAAAAAAGCCGTTTTCTCTGCCCTTATGTGTTATGAACACTCTGAGTGACCTCTGCATTCTTGAATGGCGATTGTTAAGAGCTGATGCAAAACTTGGGCACTGTCGCATCCTCGGATCTTACCAAAAAATCTCAAACCGAACATTTTTTACGTCCAGTCAAGTTATTTTATTCAATAGAACGCATTCATAATATAACAATTTTTATACTGTAGTTTCTCTTCTCCTTCCTATCCGCCATAATAACAGTATACAATGACATCGCTGCGGACATGAAAACACGGATAGACAAGAGGTGGACTAATCTAGCCACTTGCATAACCGCGAAAATTATGTGTACACAGTCTAGAAACGAAAGCAGAACAAACGTAGGTATACTGACCGGTCACAATTTATTAGCGGCGCACGCATACAAGATGGAAATTGCAAACAATGATAGCTGCAGATTTTGCAATGAACTAGAAAGAAGGAAACTCTTGAACACTTTCTATGTTCTTGCCCTGCATTAGTTAGAACCCGAATGAAATTTTTAGGAGCTCTACAATATGAGGTGTTAGAATATCTCTCGGGGTTAGAGATTCAGAGCTTACTTAGATTCGCAAAAGACGCACGCTTATTACAAGAAGCTTACTACAGGGAAAAGTAAGGGTCAAGCTCGACTACTTCAGGCCCGGCATTAGATGCTCTGATTGGCTTACCACCACTTGATGCTTTCATCCAAGGAGAGGCCTTGAAGGCCATCTGCAGACTGAAACACAATGGGAACTGGTACGGCCTCTGTCCGGCATTGGAACACAGAGAAGGCATGGACGTCGATCCAACGATTCTCTCCATGCCCCTTGACTCCATGCCATCAAGAGTCGTACTTGAAAAGAGATGCAGCGTAGTGCTACCAGAGGCTCAGTTGTGGAAAGACTCAGAAAATGAGCCCGGCAAACACTGTTTTCGCATTTTTACGGATGGCTCCAGGACCGAGTATGGCTCCGGCTCTGGGGTCTACGTGGAATCCAGCGGGACAAAACTGCACTTTGCTCTTGGAATGCATGCATCTGTGTTTCAAGCGGTGGTGTATGCAGTTCAAGAAGCGATGAACTTTGTTGTGGAAAAACGATGGAGAGGCAGATCTATATGTGTCTGCAGCGACAGCCAAGCTGCGCTTATGGCCTTAGACAGCCAACCACATCAGGGGTAGTCAAGTCCAGTAAATCCAGGCTGAACTATGTGGGTAGACATAATAGCCTGATGCTAACATGGGTCCCGGGACACGTGGGTATCGCGGGTAACGAGACCTCTGACTCCTTAGCTAAGATTTGCCACTCCCTTCTGCGGCCATCACAGCCACGGTTAGCAAATGGGTAACTACCACCCACAAGCGAGCTTGGCAGGCTGGGAGAGGCTGCAGATGGACTAAACTGAT
Source organism: Anastrepha obliqua (assembly GCF_027943255.1). Classification (NCBI taxonomy): domain Eukaryota; kingdom Metazoa; phylum Arthropoda; class Insecta; order Diptera; family Tephritidae; genus Anastrepha; species Anastrepha obliqua. Next base: position 83,073,986 of record NC_072895.1, on the reverse strand, counting down.
GTTACCTGTCATGTCCGATCGACTGTCGCAAACCCTTCTGTCATTAAGCAGAGGGGAGTGCAGACTGCTGGTTGGACTGATGACGGGCCACTTTCTGTGGGCGAAGCACATGGAAAGGTACGCATCTCAGACAGTGCACTCGGCGCAGCTTGTGAAGAGGAGGATGAGACGGCGGACCACTTCCTGTGTGTCTGCCCCGCCTTCGCTCGAATCAGGTTTGAGGTCTTTGGCACTGATGTGTTAAGAAGCGACCATCTTGGCTCCTTGGCAACTCGAGATCCAATCCAAGTGGACTTAATTAATGTGCTGCACTTGCTAATTGTCCCGACAAAAAAAGGGTCAACCTCCATCTTGTAGGTCTCTGTGATGGCTTTTAGCCAGCCAGATCAACCTAACATAACCTTATCCGCCACGCCAGCTATCTGACAGAAAACAGTGTTCAAATTTTTGTGTTACCAAAGTAATGAAAAAAATCCACCTTTTTGAAGTTAAATAAGTTAAACCAAGCAAAGTCAAACATATTCGTAGACAATTTTTCAAACATTTTCAATAATTTTAATCATAAAAAAATTAAAGATAAATATGAGCTGGTAGTTCTGTGGATGTTGCACCTCGCTGAATAGCTGTAAGGATACAGCTATAAAAAATTTCCTCTTCCCGCAGTAAAGACTAAGAAGAGACCACCTCTTAACCTACGTCGGAAGTTCTGTTCTATAACCTTCACCAGTAGGCCGACCTTTGACATGCCTAGAGGTAGTGCATCACGTCACGACGAAGTAAAGTGACTATTCGGTTAATATAAGCCGAATGCCATTATGTAAGCTAGCGCAGTCCCACACAGAATTCAACAAAAAGATGATGGTAACCCAACTCTCCGCACGAGCAATTAAAAAGTGAAAACATTCCAGAGCAGCGACTGGCGTCCCAGTGTGAAATTCGTAATCAGCAAAATACCGGTCAACGAGACCAGAGCTTACTTTTTATGCTTAGTTTTAGAATTAAGATAATTGTAAAGTTAGTAAAAGATGCAGCTATGAATAAAGACTGGCCTAGTTTTTTGGTTAACCACCGTAGCCGGGTTGTTTAACTTGTATTTATATAAGTAATTGGCACTTACACCCTTTTTGGTTGTTCGACCGGCTCTTTCTCCTATTTGTGGTATGCGTCTTGATGTTTTCCACAAATGGAGGGTTTACACCACCTTCTACGGTTTAAAGCCAATTTCGAATGACAGATGGATTTTTATGAAACGCTTCGTCTTTGCAGTAATGCACTTGGAGATTCGGTATTGCCTGCCGAGGAGTGAGCGATAATGGGAAACACTTTTTCTATCAATTGGTGTTTCTTGCCCGAGGTTTTGTGGTCAGGGTTTCAAACACGCCATGGTTACGATTGTTGGTTACCTGAATATCGAATTAGTCGAGTTATTTTAAGAGCTCTATAAGCTGCACTTTTTTCAGCTCCTTTCTCTTTTGAATATTCTTAATATAGTAGGCTGACCTTTTTGGGCACTTAGGTTAGACTTGGTTGATCCTCTAGATCGCACATAGGCCAGAAATTGATCCATATTGATACCATTTTATATTTTTTCTTTAATACACACTTTGGATAATTTAAGTAGGATGCTAATTTTTTGATCTGGCACATTTTCTAATGCTGAAAATGACGCAGAACATAAGCAGTTTATTCGTGTTTTGCTAAGTGCAGCGCAGCTTCGCTCTGCACTAGCTTCAGTTTGGCCACATACGATGGAGTGAGACAGTGTCCCATCAAGGTCCTCACTACAATTTACACTCTTTCTTAAAAATAGATAAAATATAGTTTGTACACTGGACTTGGCGCTTGCGTAGCATGATTTTCCCGATCCTGTATAAACTGGCTCTTCCCCATCTTGAATTCTATTTAGTACTTGTTTGCAAAGAGGTGGTTGTAAACCGGCCGCGCTAGCTACAGGAAGATTAGCGCCTGCTTTAGCTAGCATATGCACACTAACATATCCTGTTCCGGCATTGTACGCAGTTTGATTATGTGATTACAGTCGCTATTGCCTTGATGGCTTCTTGGCTGTCAATGTAAAAGTTTATTTGAGAGTTCGGAGAAGTGTTTGCTATGGTTGCTGCTTTCGTTGCCGCATAGATTTCAGTTTGAAATACATTGCAGTAGTCCGGTAATTTGTATGAGTGTTCACATCCTAATTTCGAACACAATACTGCGGCTCCAACACCCTCTTTCGTTTTGGAATCGCCTGTGTATATGTTAAAAGTGTGGTGCGTTAAAAGTTGTCCCTTCCACCATTGGTCCTTTTTTAATACTACCTAATGCTCCCTGTTGAAATTAGCTTGAGGAATACCGTAGTAAAACGCTCATCGTTCACGTCCTGCTATTTGGCGGAGAATCATGGACATCATCAACAGCAGATAAGAAAGTTTGGGAAGCCTTCGAGAAAAAAATTCACTGTAAGTTCATTGGGCTTCTCCGTAAGAATTTTTGTCCTCTCTGAAAGATCATTGAGCTTAACCGCCTATATAGCGGCTACGCTGGTTTCGCCATGTCACCTATATGCACAAAGACGCTCCTGCGAGGCGAATGTGCGGCACGGTACTCCAAAAAAGAAGACGAGATTTCTTTCAAACACAGTTGCCGCACTATTTTGGATTTGGTAAAAACTTATTTACTTAGTGTTAGTGTTGTTTGTTGTGCACTTTAGTGCTCTCATTTTGAATATTGCAATGATTGGCTTAATGCAAGTACAGTGAATTCCAAAATAATGGGCACTTTCATATTATATATACTATTTATATACATATAATTGGCGCGTACACCCTTTCTGGGTGTTTGGCCGAGCTCCTCCTCCTATTTGTTGTGTGCGTCTTGATGTTGTTCCACAAATGGAGGGACCTACTGCTTCAAGCCGACTCCGAACGGCAGATATTTTTATGAGGAGCTTTTTCATGGCAGAAATACACTCGGAGGTTTGCCATTGCCTGCCAAGGGGCGACCGCTATTAGAAAAATGTTTTTCTTAATTTTGATTTTCGAGCCAACGTTCTCTCTGTGAATTCCGAATGGTAATCACGCACCAACCCATTCGGCTACGGTGGCCGCGTACTTTCATATTATGCTGGGGAATATCCAAAGCGCCAGACCCTTCATATCGAAGAGAAGAAGAAATCACCAAAAAAATGCGAGATACCGATTCATTGAGCAACCAGAGATATGTATCCATAAAAACAATGTCGCTATATATGTACACTTATAGTCTGTTGTAATTTTCTAAATAGTCATCAATGACTGCAGCTATAAAGATTAAATAATCAATATTCAAATAGTGAATGATATTAAATTCTGTTTAAAAGTTTGACTGAATTTTTATTCAAAAAAGTTCATTAAGCGCAAATTGATTTTTCTCCTCCGCATTGCACAATGAGGCTAAATATGGATTAGTGGTTTTCCAGCAAACGCAGTACTTTACAGTAGACGCAAGCACGTACACTATTGTTGCAGCCAACAGGATCATTTACATCAAAGGATAATCAACTCAGTGACGGCAAAGTAGAGGCAAGACCGGAGAAGTCGCGACTTACTTCGACCACATAAATGAGAGCGCGTTGGTGCTTTGTGTGCTTCATGTTTAGTTTATTGAAAATTGTGGTTGCCGTAAATACGAACATACATACATACATGCATATGTGTGGCAGTGCCAGTGAACGCATTAAGCTGAGCGTGCTTGGCTGTAGGTTCATAGAATTTAATTAAGTGTGATGCATGAGATAATTAAATAGGTGTAGGTACTCGTCGTAGCCGTCGTTGTGCCTGACTACCGTCAATTAAGCGGTGACTTTGTCGGCTTAAAGTGCGTACGCAAACATTGGCAGCTTACATGTGAATATTTCTGTGTACGTGTGTTGGTACGCATGCATTATTCTTAAATGCCATTAGCTGAATTTGTGCGCGCGAGGATTTTCCAACAGCCAGGTTTGTTAATTTTAAAAGTGCTTTCCGTCATCGAGTATTCTATTTTAATAAAAAAAGGAAATTTTTATAATTTGCTTCTTTCTTTTAAAAGGCTTTTTAAGCGCCAATTATGGCTGACCTCAAAAATGCACCAGTCACTATTTATTTTCCAGCAAACTGACATAGAAGTGCTCAAGTATTTATCCACTTGATTTGCACAGCTGCCGTCGGTAGTTATCGTATCAGATACCTACAGGATGGGCCATATAGCGTTTGCTTTTTGAACCACCTATTTTTTTGAGAATGGTAACACAAATGACATGTCAAATGTGTTCATAATTTACTTAAAGGTTTGACATTTACGAAATGGGACGCTTTACGAGTGAACAAAATTGGGAAATATTGAAAACCTATTTCCAAAGTGGTGAGTCTTCTTCTTCTTTTCAGATTTTCACATCAGTGGCTACGTCAATAAGCAAAATTGTCGGATTTGGGGCTCAGAAAATCCACACGGTACTGTAGAGAAACAAATGCATCCACAACGAGTCACTGGTGCGAGTTTGGTGCGGTTTTTGGTCTGGCGGCATCATCGGGCCATTTTTTTTCGAAAATGAGCGAGGAGCCGCGGTTACAGTAAATGGCGAGCGTTACCGTGACATGCTCAACGAGTTGTTTCGAAAAATTTAAGAGGATTACATGGACGACATTTGGTTTCAACAGGACCGTGCAACTTGTCACTCTGCCAAAGTTACACTCGAACTTTTGGCTACCATTTTTGAAAACCGAATAATCTGTCGAAATTCCGATATCAATTGACCGCCTTGGAGCTGTGATTTAAGCCCGTTGGACTATTTTTTGTGAGGAGCCGTTAAGAACAAATGCTATGCGAACCATCCAGAGACGATTGATGCTTTAAAACACGAAATCGAAGTTGCCATTCATGCAATTGGAGCCCAAACAATCGAAAATGTGCTTAAAAATTGGGTTGATCGAATGCCCTACTGTAAATCCAGTCGTGGCAGTCATTTGAACGATATTATTTTTCATTCATAAATGACAATGTTCAATCTTCAAATTAAAAAAAAAAAAGTTTGAAAAAATATTGATTAGTTCTTTTTATAGTTGATTCAAAAAGCAAATTTTACATGGCCCACCCTATAGTTGTGAAGCTGTAGTGCTTAAATTCGTTGTACTTCGTTGTCTCTGTATTTAATATCATTAGAAATTTCGTTGTCGCTAGAGTACATAGGTTCACAAATCTTCCGCAAAACATCTTTCTCGAACATTCCACTCCAATGTTCCCAACCTAACTAGAGGAATCCATCTTGGAGGTTAAGTTTAACTAATGCTGCTGCCTAGTCAAAAAATCCCTCTATTACTTCAATACTATGGTATTATTATATGAAATAAATGGATCTGTCCTCTTTTCGCTAGATGCCCTTAGAAAATCATATCCCACAGTGTGTAAATTGCGTCCAATTTTGGTTGGTGCGCTAGTTGAAGTGATTCACCAAGAATCCAATTGGTGCTTCCGGACCATTTTGTTGCCACATCCTCCTTACCAACAAGTTTTACGACTAATCCTTCTCCTTCCTTATTCAGTCTGTGCGATTGAAAAATCTTATAAAGTTGTTAACATTTCTACCGGTCAAGACCCACTGTGAACATGAAACTGGAATTATGAGCAAATTTTCTAAAGCGATCCCTGAAAGGTTTTTTATAAAAGAAAGAAAGCGACCCGGCGTAAAACTGGTGGTTCATGTATTTCAAGTATTTCAGGTTCATTGAAGTGATCTAAGTACTCTTTGAATATTTGTTGCAAATTATTAGATCGAAAAGTGGCATCAGTAATTTTAAATGCATGAACTACATTTGCGTACACACGTACGAGTGTTGATTGCGAGTATATATTGTATGTATGTATCATACTTATCTTATATGTCACTTGGCGCAACCACCTCTATTTTTGCCATGAGATACGACACCAATAAAACACATGTTTCCGCAATGCAACACGACACGTTAAATAATGACAACAAAAAGTTTGAAATAAACTGTAACGAAATTTGTCAGTAAGAACGTCACTGTTTTCAGCTGCGTATGTGGTTATGTATATGGCCTTCATAAAAACGATTATTTTGAAATCGAGAAATTGTTCTGAATAAAAATGACCGAAATATCTGAACTCTGTGTTTGCTATGTTGCAGTAAGAGTGGCAGTGACGAACAAATCACAGTCAGGGCCAAGCAAGGATGTACCCAAGGGGGTGTTCTTTCTCCGCTGCTGTGGTGCTTCGTCGTAGACTCTCTATTATTGGAGATGCAGGTTTTCACGTCCAAGTATAAGCGGACGACGTCTGTGCGCTAACATCGGATAAATCCTTAAGGAGGCTTTGCACGAAAATGCAGAGAATACTTGACAAAATCGATGACTGGTGCATGAGACAAGGTCTTTCCGTTAATCCGAACAAAACAACCATTGTCTTGCCCACGAAAAAACGGAAATTGGCTGGATTCAGTTTTCCAACACTGAAAGGTGTGACACTTGGTATTTTTGATGAAGTTAAATATCTAGGAATAATCTTGGATGAGAAGCTGACTTGGGAGACACACTGAAGGAGGATTCACTGAAGGTGAATCGTGCATTGAAGATTTTTTAGCAATGCCGCAGAGCCTTTGGTAAAACCTGGGGTCTGAAACCTGCTGTGGTCCTATGGATATACACAGCACTTAGCAGACCAATCATCACATACGCTTCTGTGGTCTGGTGGCGACGGAGCATGGTTAAGTCCACAATCCGGGAATTATACAGGCTGCAAGGAAGTGTATATTTATGCATCACGGGGGCCATGAGTACAAGCTCTGATGATGCCCTAATTTGATTTACTTCCTCTGGAACTTAAAATATTACAGAAAGCAATAAAATCAATGTGTAGACTCCATAAATATGGGTCCAAGAATGAAATAGGGTCTGGAGCCGAATGGCACTTAAACGGTAGTAATAAATATCACTATGCTATGGGGAGAATGGCAACTGTTTTCCAAACAGAAGTTTTTGCCATCCTGAAAGTAGCCGAATGGATAATCGAGAGGAGATGGAGCGGGAAACAGATTGGAGTCTTCAGTGACAGTCAGGCTGCATTGAAGGCCCTGGAGAACGCGAAGCAAACCTCAAAGATTGTTCAAGAATGTAAGAAGAAGCTTAATTCTGTCGCAAGACAAAACAGGCTTGTACTTATATGGGTTCCGGGACACTCCGGGTTTCAATGAAATGAAATTGCCGACGAATTGGCCAACCGTGGATCAGCGGTGCCTCCACAGGGGCCAGAGCCAATAATCGGAATCAGTCCCGCAGGAATCAAGAATTGGATCAACGATTATGTAGGTAATCTACATAAAGAGCGATGGTCCGGTCTGGAACGCTGCAGAACTGCAAAGTGTTTTTTGACAACTCCGAACAGAAAACTGTCAAACTTTCTACTAAAACTTAGAAGGAAAGATACTCGGTTGATGGTCGGCATCATTACAGGACACAACCCATGGGGTCAGCATATGGCCACCATTGGAATCATCGAGGACTCGGTATGCCTGCCATGCTTCGAGGAGGTGGATAGCACTGAGCACTTTCTCTGTGAGTGTCCTGCCTTTGCTAGAGCACGACTACGAGTATTGGGTTCCGATGTCATGAGAATGAGCGATATTCGTTCTCTAAAACTGGAGGATATTTACAGATTTGCTAAAGAATCTGGAAAACTCTCACAGGACTAACTATCTTTATCTCTATCTCTATTCTTTCCTATCTCTTTCTCTGATACTTTTCTCCCTCCCTTCTTGACTATCTACCCCCTTTCCAGAGCTTTAAATACAATGGGCTCTTTAGCCTGAGTGTTTTAGGAGCCACCAAATCCCCTGGTGCTCCTTGGCGCGACCTTTTCAAATTCAAATTCAATTCAAGAGTGGAGAGCGGAGGCTCTTTTACCAGTTCTAATAAGTAATTAGCGAACGCTGGTATGGCGATTGCTTTACTATTATAATCAGTACTGATTTCCCCGCAATCTGCGACCTAGAAAACGGAGTGGTAGAGAAATATAGTGCGAAATTCCTCGTCAGTTCCTTCAACGCATATTTCATATTTTACGAAGTGATTTAACTACATTGGCATTCGAATATTGAAATAATTCGAAAAACAGCCTTTTTTTAATTCAGGATACTTCCAAAATTCAGTAATCGACGTCAACGCATATTTTAATTGTAGAGCTCGATCTTCCTGCATGGCTATTAATACTAATTCTCCAGATGCGACAATAACCTTTAATTTTGTTAATTTCAAATGGATTCAGAGAACAAGCAAGAGCAAATTAAAAGAGAGTTCGGGTACATTTATCAAGAGCCAGAAATAATCCTTCTAAGAGCCGCTTTTGGCTCGCAAGTCGCAGGTCGGCCCCCTAGTATATAACAAGACGTTGTTGCTCAATTATCTCACACACAGCACCGATATTTTCTGCTCCAACAACTGATTTTCGATGATTTTCATGACAAAGCGGACAGTGAAATCGGGAAAATTGGTTTTACTATTTTTTTATGGAGCTAGAGATTGGTGGTTGCTCGCCATGCAATGATTTTAGTGCATCGATGCGTTTTTGTCTGGTTAATCCGTGTTGAAAATTGAGAAAAATAATCGCACGAAAATGTTCACTTTTGGATTCCCTTTTATCGTCGAGATGAATTTTTAAAGCCTCTGTAATCAACACTAATGTAGCTCACACATCAACACGTTATGGTTCTATAACTTAATTTTAAGGATTTTCTGAGAGAGGGCGTTACCAATATAAAATCGCAAGTCATACATTAACTTACGTCATTGCGAAGCGTTATTATTGCGCTTTATTTTTCAGTATGTGGCATTTCGTTAAAGTGTAAACAATATTTTTTTTGTAGCCATCAACATGCCAACTTTTGTGCCAACAAAACGCAATTTGCGGGAAGCATTACTTTTCTGTTTCAATTGGAAGAAAAAAGCAGCTGAAAGTCATCGATTGCTGTGTGAAGTTTATGGTGAACATGCTCCATCGCAACAAACGTGTGAGTACTGGTTTCGACGTTTTAAGAGTGGAGATTTTGACTTGGAAGACAAGGAACGTCCAGGACAGCCAAAAAAGTTTGAAGATGAAGAATTAGAGGCATTACTCGATGAAGATTGCTGTCAAACTCAAGAAGAACTAGCAAAATCATTGGGAGTCACTCAAGCAGCCATTTCAAAACGTTTAAAAGCAGCCGGACTCATTCAGAAGCTAGGAAATTGGGTTCCCCATGAACTGAAGCCGAGAGACGTTGAAAGGCGAAAATGCATGGCCGAATTGCTGCTTGAACACCACAAATTGAAGTCGTTTTTGCATCCGGTTGTGACTGGGGATGAAAACTGGATCCATTATGACAACCCTAAGCGCAAAATATCATACGTGAAGCCCGGCCAACCAGCGAAACCGACGCCGAAGAAAAATATTCATTGCACCAAGGTAATGCTCTGCATTTGGTAAGATCAGAAAGGTCTATTATGAGCTGTTGAAATCGGCCCAGGCGATCACAGGGGACCTCTACCGAACACAATTGATTCGTTTGAAGAGAGCAATCGCTGAAAAACGGCCAGAATATGCGACCAGGCACGAGGCCATAATTTTACAACATGATAACGCTCGGCCCCATGTAGCTCAACCGGCCAAAACATATTTGGAAAACAGTGGATGGGAAATTTTACCTCATCCGCCTTATAGCCCAGACATTGCTCCGTCCGACTACCATTTGTTCCGGTCACTGGAATACGATTCACTTCAGTTGAGGGTATCAAAAATTGGCTCGATTCCTTCTTGGCAGCCAAGCCGGCGCAATTCTTTTGGGACGGTATCCACAAATTACCAGAAAGATGGGAAAAAGTAGTGGCTAACGATGGACAATACTTTGAGTAAAATATATTGTACTATATTTTTATAATAAAGCTTCAAATTCACTCAGAAAATCCTTAAAATAAAGTTATAGAACAATAAATAGCGACCAGTGTACTAATTAAGATTAAGCAAAATTATTTTATTTATTTATGTTTATTTTATTTAATCAGTAAAAATTTCTGAAATGATTCGAAGTGAACACTGAACGATTTGAACTCGCAAAAAAGACAGACATCGATTCAAATAAAATGTTTTTTCCATGAAAAATTCTTTACGTATTCGCTTTCATTTTGATAAACTTGGTGGGTTCAAACCACTTCTATTTTATTTTCTTATTTAAATTTATACTAGTATTGAATTCGATCAGAGCTCACATGACGGGTGCATTCCTAGCATACAGAGTACTTATGAAGCCAATATGGAACACATCTAAATATCGAAGCGTTATAGATGGGGTATTAAGAAAGATTCGCTCTAAAAGGGAGGGACAATCCATAACACCTTGAATAACATCAAACACGAAAAATAAAGAAGAGACTGCAGAGATTTCAAATTAATGCGCAGACATATCGAATAGTATGAGCGTACGGGGTCATGAAAGCGAAGGGAACGTGCATTCAATTGGAGTTATGCGATAGGCATGATAAGGTCTCCAGATGAAGGATGCCTATAAAGGAGTATAAGGACTTGTAAATTCTGTACTGTTGCGCTTAACAAACTGGGTAGTTGAGTCCTGTAAATCCAGGCTGAACTCTGTCGGTAGACTTAATATTCCGATGCTAACATGGGTCCCGGGACAAGTGGGTATCGCGGGTAAAGAGACCTGCGACTCTTAGCTAGGATGGATTCTGAGACCAACTTCTTTTGCCCGGAGCCCATTCCGCCACTTCCTTCAGTAGCCATGAAAGCCTCGCAAACGGGTTACTTCAACCCATAAACGATCTTGGCAGACTGAGAATAGTTACAGAAGGACAAAAGTGGTGTTGCCTATCATTTTCGACTGTCGCAAATCCCCCTGTCATAAAGCAGAAGGGACTGTAGGCAGCTGGTTGGTTGGTTGATGACGGGCCACTTTCTATGGGCAAAACTCTGTTAATAGCCACAGATCGTCCTGAAAACCTTTCTGAAAAGCGTATATGCAATCTTCTGAGAAAACAGTGAAATTCTAAACAGTCGATCTACCAGGGATGAAGTCGTGCGGGTTAGGACATATTAAGCTTCTGACAGCAAAAAACATCTTATCTTTTACACTGCATTCAAAGAACTTAGAGATTGTCGAAAACTTGGAAATGGATCTAGAATCGCTCAAATCACTCTTATTTCTGCTTTTAAAAATTGGTGTAATAAGAGCCCACTTCCACTCATAAGTAGAATTAGCTGTAGATCAACTGGAGCCGATAGATAAGTCAAAGACATTTTTTAAGCAAAACAGCCGAAAGGCCATCGACAACTGTTATTTACATGGCAGTACTTGTATGAAGGGTATTAAAACTGTTTTTAATGCATACATCTATACATTTGAATGACAATAACAATCGCGCCGAAGCAAATAAAATCGCATTGCAAGTAGGTGTAAAAATGTGCGCAAGTACGAATATGACAGCATCGCCAACAGAATGAAATGGCCTGGTGATGAATGAATCGGAGTCACTAAAAAATAATGCAGCATTAAAAAGGAGTCAAAACAATAACAACATCAACACAACTACACCACCCATGGAAGCAACTGCCACAAGGCTACATACCTACACATAACAGGGATATAAAATGAATTGCCGCTTTTTTGTCATAGCAGCGCCAAACACAGTCAAGCCATATTTTATTACATACTTACAAATGAAGCTGCTAGGTGCTCCTACTAGCCGGGTGCATGTGGCAGAATGTGAACAGAAGTCACTTTGTTTGCATAACAGAGAACACACGCACACACGCGCACATGCACACGGTTTTGCGGTGTTGTGGCATGCAACACTACACGTACGCCGCCAAGTGAGCGTTTGATCTAGCTGCCAGTCTAACAGCGCCATATTTTTGGATCTGCCTGCACTTTTGCATCGCCATATTAAATTTGCAACTTCCGCTACTTGTCAGGCTCATCAGTATTTTGTTGCCGTTGCTGCTTCTGCACCCAACTCGAATCGAATTACAGGCGACAAAATGCCAGAAAAAAAAAATAGACTATAATATTTTGTATGCGCGCACAAGCGATTATTACAACGCTGGGAAGAATATGCTGCTGCTGCGGAATAAACCAACAACAAAGTGAGCAAGTAAATGACTTGAATGTTTGAGTAGAAGAACAAAACGTAAATATGTTTTCGAGCGATGAAAATTTATGCATTCACAATACAAACATGTAAGTGTGTCTGAGTACATGCGAGTACTCTGCAGGAATGGGTTATCGACAACGAAAAAATCTCATTTTGTCATTCTCTCTTAATTCCTGTCCTTCCTGATGGGACATATAGCGTCTACAAAACTCGTCCAATGGTCACGATTCTTTGAAAGATTTCCCTGCAGCCTTAAGTTCTTTTTCGAGAGTTCTCTTCCAAGTACATCTAGGGCGCCCTTTTTTCAACTGCCTTGTGGGTCCCAATCGAGTGCTTGCCTGCATATTTCTGTGGGATCGTCTTGAAGAGTATGGCTAATTCACCTCCACTTCTTCTGCTTTATTTCAGTCTGGATAGGTAACTGCTTACAATTCACCCAAAGCTCCTGTTGTTGATTTTTCTGGGCCAACAAATTCCCAGTAAACGTCATGAACAATAATGAACAAAAACTTGCACCTTATTTGCGAGCAAGTCTGTCATGAGTCAGGTATCACAGCCATACAAAAGAACCGATTTTACATTTGAATTGAAAATACGTAGCTTTGAGTGTGTCGAAATCGATGTAGAATTTTATATTTTGTTCAACTAAGCAAACGCGGACGATGGTTCCATATATAGAAGTCCACGCAAGTGGGGAAAGTTACTGATCGCCATTCACTTAGCAGTGGCCAGAACGATTCTTCAGTATATGGTAGCTTCCGAACACCCGTTCGTGAGTGAGCTAACGTGAGAAGGCGAAGCATCCCAGGATAGCTGGTTGTGCGCAGGGTTTCGAACCCGCCACTTAAAAATCGTCCTAATGAAAAGATATACAAAGCCTCGGATAAGAACTTCTTATACTGATGGTGCAGGGGTTGCCTAAAGAATATGATTTTAAGGCATGCACTTGCAATGTCCAGCCCCTTAATGGGGAAGGTGCCTCTGCTCGGCTGGTTGATGTCCTCGTGAGAGTAAAGGCTGACATCATTGCCATCCAAGAGATGCGATGGACGGGGCAAGGTAAGAAAACCATAGGACCTTGCGACGTCTAATATAGCTGCTATGTAAAGGAGCGCAAATTCGGTGTCGGATTTGTTGTGGGAGAGAGACTTCGTCGCCAAGTACTGTCGTTTACTCCGGTGGCCGAGCGTCTCGCAGCAATCCGCATCAAAGCCCGTTTTTTAACATCTCGCTAATTTGCGACCACGCCCCGACGGAAGAGAAGGACGATGCGACCAAAGATTCCTTCTATGAACACTTGGAACGTTCCTATGAGCGCTGCCCCCACCACGACATAAAAATCGTGGTTGGCGACTTCAACGCCAAGGTGGGCAAGGAGGGAATTTTTGGTCCCATAGTCGGAAAATTCAGCCTGCACAACGAAACATCGGGTAACAGACAGAGGCTGATCGATCTCGCCGGGGCCCGAAACATGGTAGTCTGAAGCACCAGATTCCAGCATAAGAAGATTCACCAAGCCACCTGGCTGTCCCCTGATCGAAAAACACCAAACCAGATCGATCATGTTGTGATAGATGGAAGACACGCTTCTAGTGTATTAGATGTACGTACGATCCGAGGACCCAACATTGACTCGGATCACTACCTTGTTGCAGCCAAACTGCGCACACGCCTCTGTGCAGCAAAAAAAATACATCTACCTACGCAAAGAATGTTCGACATCGAAAAGCTGTAATCACAACAGACAGCCAGAAGATTCGCCACTCGACTCTCACTCCTGCTCTCGGAGAGCACTGCCCAACAAACCGGTATCCACGAACAATGGAGCAACATTTCTCGTTCCCTACGTACCGCCGCCGAAGAATAAATCGGATTCCGGCGAGCCCGAAAAAACAATTGGTACGACGAGGAATGTCATGCTACCGCAGAAAGAAAGGATGCCGCCTATAGAGCCACGCTGCGATCGGGCGCAACGCGAGCCATGTGGGATCGCTACAGAGAGCTGAAAAAGGAAGAGAGACGTATTATCCGACAGAAGAAACGAGAGGACGAAATACGTGAGTGCGAGGAGCTTGAGATGCTGGCCAATAGGAACAACGCCCGAAAATTCTACCAGAAAATTCGGCGGCTTACAGAAGGTTTTAAGACCGGGGCATTTTCCTGTAAGAACAAAGACGGCGATCTGGTGATTGACATCCAGAGCATTCTTAAATTTTGGAGGGAACACTTCTCGAACCTACTTAATAGTGATAGCTGCGCATGTCACAGAGAATGTGAAGATCCCGATACCCCAATCGTTGACGACGGAGTTGTCGTTCCGCTACCCGATCATGACGAGATGAGAATAGCAATAACGCGCCTAAAGAACAACAAAGCCGCGGGCGCCGACGGACTGCCGGCTGAGCTATTTAAACATGGCGGTGATGAGCTGATAAGGTGCATGCATCAGCTCCTATGCAAAATATGGTCGGATGAAAGCATGCCTGCCGATTGGAGTTTAAGTGTGCTCTGCCCAATCCATAAGAAGGGGGATCCTGCAATCTGTGCCAATTACCGCGGGCTTAGTCTTTTAAATATCGCCAATAAGGTTCTAGCGAGCGTATTGTGTGAAAGGCTGAAGCCCACCGTCAACCAACTGATTGGACCTTATCAGTGTGGCTTTGTACCTGGAAAGTCTACCATGGACCAAATATTCACAATATGCAATACGTTGGAAAAGACCCATGAAAAGAGAATCGATACCATCTCTTTGTCGATTCTAAAGACTTCGTTTATTTAGTTACCAGCATTAACACCGATAACAATGTCAGCCTTGAAATCCAACGTAGAGTCTCTCATGCCAACAAGTGCTACTTTGGACTAAGTAGGCAATTGAGTAGTAAAGTCCTCTCTCGACGAACAAAACTAGCGCTCTATAAGACTCTCATCATGTCCGTCCTAACATAAGGTGCAGAAGCTTCAACGATAACAACATCCGACGAGGCGTCCCTTGAAGTGTTCGAAAGAAAGATTCTGTGGAAGATTTTTGGACCTTTGTACGTTGGTGACGGCGAATACGCAGGCGATGGAACAATGAGCTGATTGAGATTTACGACGGCATAGACATTGTGCCCAGCGGCTAAGTTGGGTGGGTCAAGCCGTCCAAATGTATACAAACCCTCCGGCTCTGAAAGTATTCGATGCGGTACCAGCTGCTGGTAGCAAAGGAAGAGGAAGGCCTCCTCTGCGTTGGGAAGATGAGGTGGAGAAGGACTTGGTTTCACTTGGTGTGTCCAACTGGCGCCGGTTAGCACGATAAATAAATTTTAAACTCGACCAAAATCGCTTAAGTGGTTATCGCGCCAATGAAGAAGAAGATGAAATTTTTGTAGAGTAAAATTTTTTTTGTTATTTTTTTCCACCGAAAGTATTGCGATCTTTCTCCATATAACGAATTCACGGTTTTTGTTTTTTTTTTCTTTTATACAATACAAAGAAAATTCGAAATTTCGTCGGCGAAAAAATAAAAGGTGTCTGTATGATAATTTCGTGGTGTGTATTTTTTTCAATGATGCACGATTAGTGGCATTTTTCAGTACTTTAATTTGTTTCATTTTCCAGTGCAAAAAATGTCCAACATATACCTTTGCCACATTCCCAATTTATAACTTCGGTGCCACAGTGGTCTAATCACAATCATCGATCGTGTTCAAAAAACTCGTATTAATTCCCTGAAAACTGAGATTTTAAAAATACGCAGAAATATAAATAGTACCTGGATGATGTTTTTGAATATTTGGCCATTAGTCAGGAGAAGCATCCTGTGACTAAATCGCTGCTGTCTACTAGCAAAAATAGTGGAATTCCTACGAAAACCAATATATAGGAACGTCTTTTAATTGACCTATATCTATGCTTAGGTTTGCCTCAGCTTCATTTCCTACTTGGTTTTTCGTTTGTGTGGGTGTTCCAGTTTTTATATATGTGTTTGTGTATATGCATATGTATGTATGTAAGTGCTTGTATTAAGGCATCAAGTGCTCGCATGAAAACGCTGAAGGATGATAGACAGTGACTACACAGCAACTACAAGCGCGAGTATATTATTTCATGCCAAACGATGTCCGCGATTATTGTTGGGAATACTCGCATGCAAGTCGTGCATACAAGCAACAACAAGGCACCGTAACGAAAAAAACAGAGACATGACTACTATATTCGATTTCCGACTAGTGTATGTGTGTGAATAACAAAATATTGACAACATATCAATAGCAAAATCCGCGACCCAAATACCGTTAAGTCATGCAAATATTATCCGCCTTCTCGGCACAGGATGCAAAATCGGTCTTCTACGTCAGTGTATTAGTGAAGTTACATTCTTATACATACGAACGGGGTGCTCCTAATGCAAGTATCTTTGGAAAACGCCACTTTTTTTATATGTATCTACATACATATAAAGAATAATGGCATTACAAAGCATAATAGACATTCCTAATACAAGTTTATAGTTTTATATTCACCGTAATTTCTAGATCGATATTCAATGGGTTCCCCTAGATGGTTTGAAAACAGATTATCGTGCGCAAAAGCTCGATTGTTGGATGGCCTGTTTGGGATGATGTGCCATCCTGTTGAAGCCAAAGTTTGGTTAAGTTTTCATCAGTTTGATGCTGAAATAGCTGAAATTGAATACTAGCCCATTTACAGCAATCGAGCTCAGTAGCTTCATTATCACCGGTGTTTTTTTTTTTTTGTTTTGCTAGCAGCTCTTCTCAAACAGGCTTTCATATAGAAATACTTTTTTCGGTAATGGCACAGCTTGGGCAACACATCACGACGCACTTTCCAATATTGTTCAAGCGTTAAGCGGCACATTTCATTCTGCGCAGATATGGTACTGACTTATGGCCAGCTGGCAACGTTCTTATAATACATTTCAAAAATAAGCTTCACAGCTTCATCGGTTCGGAAGCAGCTCATAAAGCATCTGCCATTAATCTAATATTAAAGGTTGTCAAAAAAGTCTTGCGGTATTTCCGCAAGCTTGTCTTTGCAAGCGCGTAGTTCTAGTTGTATTCGTCGCATCGGTTCACGCTAGAGCTTTTTGGAAAGCTCTTTTCACGTGCTAACACGTGTTTGATTAATTGTTGTTTGCTTTTAGTCGTTCGTGAGTTATAGCGTCGCAAACATGGAGCAAAATAAAGAGAAAATACGGCATATTTTACAGTACTACTACGATAAAGGCAAAAATGCATCTCATGCTGCCAATAAAATTTGTGCAGTTTATGGACCCGATACAGTTTCCATTTCCACCGCACAACGATGGTTTCAACGTTTTCGTTCTGGTGCAGAGGTGATCGAAGATGCGCCACGGTCCGGAAGGCCTGTCGTCGAAAATTGCGATAAAATCGCTGAATTGATCGAAAGAGACCAGCATAGTAGCAGCCGTAGCATCGGCCAAGAGCTGGGCATGAGTCATCAAACCGTTATAAACCATTTGAAGAAGCTTGGATTCAAAAAGAAGCTCGATGTATGGGTGGCACACAACTTGACGCAAAAAAAAATTTTTGCCCGTATCGATGCATGCGAATCGCTTCTGAATCGCAACAAAATCGACCCGTTTTTGAAGCGGATGGTGACTGGCGATGAAAAGTGGGTCACTTACGATAACGTGAAGCGCAAACGGTCGTGGTCGAAAAGCGGTGAAGCTGCCCAGACGGTGGCCAAGCCTGAATTGACGGCCAGGAAGGTTCTTCTGTGTGTTTGGTGGGATTGGCAGGGAATCATCCACTATGAGCTGCTCCCCTATGGCCAAACGCTCAATTCGGACCTGTACTGCCAACAACTGGACCGCTTGAATGCAGCACTCATGCAGAAGAGGCCATCTTTGATCAACAGAGGCCGAATTGTCTTCCATCAGGACAACGCCATGGAACACACATCTTTGGTGACGCGCCAGAAGATCCGGGAGCTCGGATGGGAGATTCTTTTGCATCCACCGTATAGTTCGGATCTCGCACCAAGTGATTACCACCTATTTCTGTCCATGGCGAACGAGCTTGGTAGTCGGAAGTTGTCCTCAAGAGAGTCCTGTGAAAATTGGCTCTCCAAGTTTTTTGATAATAGGGAAGCGAGCTTCTATAAGAGGGGCATTATGAAGTTGGCATCTCGTTGGGAACTCGTCATCGAACAAACCGGCGCATATTTGACTTAAATCGCATTATTATAACTTTTTTTTAAGCTAATTCTTTTCAAATGTTGGCCGCAACTGCGCCATAATACGGCCATCCGTAAACATCAATTTTGAGTGACTCCCTGAAGGACTTCGGTCGCTATCTCGTGAATAGTGTTGGGTTTCAGTGCCTCAATCGAAGCTGGTTTATCCACAAAGCACTTACGCTTTACATACCTCCACGTATAACAGTCCTACGGTGTGCCATTACACAATCTTGGTGGTCAATCCACTGGTCCAAGACGAGAGATAAATTGCTCACCGGAACGACTACGCAGTAAATCCATTGTTTCACGGGCTGTATGGCAAGTAGCGCCGTCCGCTGTCTTGTTGGAACCAAATGTTGTGGAGATCACGAGCTTGAATTTCCGGCATCCAAAAGTCGTTTATCGTGGTGCGATAGCGTTCGCCATTCACTGTTAAATTGCCGCCAACCTCGTCTTTGAAGAAATATGGGCCGATGATTCCTTGACGTAGCCATTAAGCCAAAAATGGATCTCAGCGCTGAACAAAATTCGGGTCTCAAAATACGAATCTTCGGAGAGTTTTTCAAGAGCCCAACGACTGAAATTATAACGCTTTGGATGATCGGCCAGCTTCAAATCTTGGACTAGCTGTATTTTTTAGGCTTTCGAACCAAGATCTTTACTTAAAATCGCCCAAGTAGTGCAATAATATAGGCGAAGTTGTTGTTGAGCGGTGCCAAATCGATTCTTCGGTGTCTTCGGCAAAACTCTCATTTACTGCCGCAATATTCTCGTCATTTTGTGCTGTATGTAGTCTTATTATATATATTATATATGTATAATTGGCTCGTACACCCTTTTTGGGAGTTTGGCCGAGCTCCTCCTCCTATTTGTTGTGTGCGTCTTGATGTTGTTCCACAAATGGAGGGGCCTACAGTTTTAAGCCGACTCCGAACGGCAGATATTTTTATGAGGAGCTTTTTCAAGGCAGAAATACACTCGGAGGTTTGCCATTGCCTGCCGAGGGGCGACCGCTATTAGAAAAATGGTTTTCTTAATTTTGGTGTTTCACCGAGATTCGAACCTACGTTCTCTCTGTGAATTCCGAATGGTAGTCACGCACCAACCCATTCGGCTACGGCGGCCGTCTTAGTCGGCCGTGTAGTCTTATTAGTCGAGTATAATCCAATAATGTAAAATGATTCTAAATTTTGCCGATGATTTGGCGAATAGCGTGTGCGGTAGGACGGTTATGTACCCTGAGCGCGCGATGAACACTTTTCACCTAGTGTTGATTTTCGTAATACAATCGGCACGATTTGTAAACCTTGTTGAGGCGTAAGTCTTTCGATGATGAAATGCCAATGAATACTTAAAAAAAGGATATATTTATATATTTGATAGTAGTCACGCCTGATCTGCCAAAAAACTCCTATTGGAAAGATACCTCCAATCTGATGGCCCATTATAAAGGTTCCTCTATTTTGGTAATTAATTTTCTTTTAAATATCAAGCGTTGTTATTCTGAAACAAGGCCAGAAGCAGTATACTATTCGTCAATACGTTTTAAAAAGTATAAAGCCACTCATTAGATGACCTTCACTCTTCCCGTACCTCACCAAGTTACACATATTATTGCAAGTCCCATATGTGTGTAAATATGTGCGACTGAATGTTAATATTCTCTTACAGTTGTCAAAAGCACTATAAAGCCCACGAATATAAATTGTTATTGAAAAATTCTTTAGTAGCGAAATCAACCATTGCATTTGCGGACACATTTCATTAAATTAATTAGGCCACCCAAAGGTAACCTAATGCATTTCCACCCGCACTACTGACTGCAAGTAGCCTTAAAAATCAATTTGCGTTCAACTTTCGTTTTCAATGTAAATGAATTTGACAGTCGAAGCAAGGCCGATGTCAATCAAATAATTAACATGCAAGCACACTTCAGCTACATACATACATACATACAATACATACACATTAAAATGGACCACAAAAATATTTTTCTTGATGCGGTTTCCTTAGCTTGTTATATTGCTAAAAATATTGACACCTTATTTCTTTTATTCTTATTACTTTTTTTATTTAATATTTACCTGCACAACAACACTTTGGAATTTCTGTAGTATGGTGAGTCATTCGCCCCTATTATGAGTTGGATTCGATCTTCGATATTCGTTGGTTGTCGAAGATCGAAAATCGAATGTCAATTTGGTATTATGAGCGGTGTAACGCTGTCGAAATTTTCGTTGTATACCGAATTTAGAGTCGAATGCAATTTTGCTTTCGATCGTGTAGCGTATTGTGGGAAAACTTAAAATGTTATTTAAATGTTAAATAAATATATACTAATTTTGTTAATTTTATGCAGGTCGAAAGTCGTGAATACCAAACAGCAATTAGAAAGGCTAGTTGCATTAATGGAAGAGAATCCACAATTCGCAAAAGGGATTTACACAAAAGTTCAAGTAGTAAAAAAATGGAAAGAATTTACAACGGAGCTGAATTGCTTGGGACCACCAGTTAGAACGGCAGCAAAATGGATTAAGGTTAATAATGGTTTTTTTTGTGATGTTTATAGAAATACATTTTTATTTTCCCTTGTCAGGTATGGGCTGAAACACGTAGAGGAACTGAAATACATATTTTTTCGAATGACGAATAATTGAATAAAGAAAATTTAAAACAAAAATAAAACAGAAACTGTGGCGTAAAGGTTTCTATTTAATACTTTTTAAATTTTTCTATAATATTATATTCTAAGAATTTCATTTCTTATGTTTTCTGCTTCTCCGTTATTTGACTCCACTTCAATAGCTTCAGCATCATCGTTGAGGGTCTCTTTAAAATATTTGGAATGGATTTGGCTCGGGTGCGCTGCTGCAACTGGTTTTCTGTACTGGACAGTAGGTTCATAAACGCCTCTTTAGATAATCTAAAGTTCTTTATAAATCTGTAAGGAAATTTCTGTAATATTAAGTACGTCAACACATTTTGAATATTCTGAACTTACTCAGTGGAAGCCATTTCTAGCTGGTTGGATGCGCCCCTCAACTGTTTTCTACTTCTAGCTATAATAGTTCCACTAATCTTTCATCGTCCGATGAATCGTCGAACCACAACTCCGTTGTACTCATTTTCACAAAAAATACTTTTTTTAACCTTAAAAAATGTTGTTAGCAAAGAATTTCAACACAATCGGGGTTTCTTTTATTTTGATTTGCTGTATCAGCTGAAAAAAAATTATCTATTGTAAATGCGTCGAGCGATCGAAATTCACAATAGTCCTATTCTTCAACGAATGATCACCATAATACCAAATGAAAATTCGTTCGATCAGCACTTTCAACTACAGTTGAAGATCGAATGTTGCTCATAATAAGGGCCATTGTTTTCTCTTTCCAAAAATTTGATAACAGCTGTGCCAAATTTTTTGAAATGGACCCACAGGACTTTGGAGTCTAACATAACATACAAACCTATATAACAGCGCTAATCATCTGGAAATCACTATGAGAGCGCTCCTCTGTTGTTAATGTTTACGGAATACAGCATAAAGCAAGAGTTATGTATATTATGTACAGTATTAGGTAAAGGGTTTCCCAATAATAGGTGTTATTCCCGTAAAAGATCAATGGTTGCGTTGCTTGTGTGGCACGTAGCGCAGTCTTATTAAAAATAAACGTTGTCCAGATCAATACCATCCGATTCCGGCCATAAAAAATCGATAGCGTAATCCATTCACCGTAACTGTTGCTCCAGCTTCATTTTCGAAAAAGTAAGATCCAATTACTCCGCCGGACCATAAACCGCACCAAACCGTCACACGTTGAGGATAGAGAGGCTTTTCAACAATAACTTTTGGATTTTCTGAGCCCCAGATCCGACAATTTTGCTTGTTGACGAAGCTACCGAGGTGGAAATTGGCCTCATCACTCAAGATGATTTTTCGATGGAATTCCGGATCATTTTCATGCATTTCAGTGACCCATGATGATCGGTCCAGTCATGATGATCGGCCGGCTTGAGTTCTTGTATTAACTAGACTTTATAAGGCTTAAGACCCAAATGTTTATGCAAAATACGGTGTAATGACGTTTGTTGAATGCCCAATTCCAAAGAACGACGAGGAATGAACAAACCTGGGTTTTCTTCAACACTTTCGACTACAACAGCAATATTTTCGGTAGTTCTTGAGCGACGTGCACGGATTTTATTCTTCACATCACTAAATTGTCCCAACAGCTCGAATTTTTTCACCAATTTGAAGAAATACGCTAGGTTTTGAAATTTTTGTATAAAAAAGGGAAGAATGCCACGCAAGCCACCAATGAAATTTGTGAAGTTTACGGAGACGATGATGTATCAGTTTGTGTAGCACAGCAATGGTTCGCTCGCTTCCGTTCTGGGAATTTCGATGTGAAAGATGCACCTCGCTCCGGTCGACCTATCGTTGAAAAAGTCGATGAAATTATGGAAAAGATTGACCAGGACCGTCACATAAGCTGCCATGACATCGCCAAGGCACTAAACATTCATCATCAAACGGGTTTGAACCATTTAAAAAAGGCTGGTTACAAAAAGAAGTTCGATGTTTGGGTACCACATGAATTGTCTGTGAAAAATTTAATGGACCGAATTAACTTCTGCGATTCTTTCCTGAAACGAAATGAAATCGAACCATTTCTGAAGCGAATGGTAATAGGAGACGAAAAGTGGATCAAATACGACAATAATGTGCGAAAAAGATCATGGTGCACGGGTGGTGAAGCTCAACAAATGGTCGCAAAGCCAGGATTGACGCCTCGAAAGGTTATGCTCTGTGTTTGGTGGGATTGGAAAGGAATCATCCACTATTTGCTGCTCCAGCCTGCTCGAACGATTGATTTTACACTTTACTGTCAACAACTGATGAGATTGAAGCAAGCAATCGAAAAAAAACGGCCAAAACTGATCAGCAGAAAGGGCGTCGTCTTCCATCAGGACAACGCTAGGCCACACACATTTTTGATGACTCGGCAAAAACTGGGAGAGCTTGACTGGGAAGTTTTGATGCGTCCACCATATAGCCCTGACCTTGCACCATCGGACTACCATTTGTTTCGGTCAATGCAGAACTCCCTTAATGAAGTAAAGTTGGCTTCAAGAGAAGCCTGTGAAAATTACATGTCGCAGTTTTTCGGCGAGAAACCACAAAAGTTTTACACTGATGGAATAATGTCTCTAGAAGAAAAATAGCAAAAGGTGGTCGACCAAAATGGTACATACTCGTATTTGGTTTAATAAAGTTCATTATAAATATAAAAAAAAAATGAGTTGAGGTTTGATTAGAAATACGAAAAGACTTTTTCGACTACCCAATATATTGGATTGATTTGTAAATGAACTGGTATAAAATTTAGATTAAGAAACTTGTATGTTAAAAATATTCCAGTTGTATATAATATTGTTGAAGTACTATTGAAAGACCTTAGTCTTACTATGTACTATTTATATAGACAAATAAATAAATAAATAAATAAATCTATCTGAATACCCAATAGTTTGACATGAAGTCTAGTATCCGTTTTATGAAGTATCTTTGCAGTTTGTCGACCTCATCCGATAATGTACAAGGTCGGTTCAATAATAGGTCGGTTCAATAGTCCCGGAAAGGGTGTCCCCTCAGAAGGAGAGGAGAGGTTGTGTTAGTAGTCACACCAATCGACGCAGTGCATGACGGTCGCTGTAAGTGCGAAGGCATTTTGAACTCTACTTCACCCACCAAAAAAATTATGGTTTGCATCTGGAATAGAAGAAGATCTCCCTTTAGCGCACGCTTTGTTGGGAGCAGCCTATTTCTACCGCTTCGGATTCATTATAAGATTGTCAGTTCATCGATTTATGAATTCGTTGTAGGTGATTTTAATGCTAAGATAGCTGCTTGACTATCTGAAAAAGTGGATGTGGATGTTGTGGATGGTTCCGAATCATCCTGCAAGCTATACTTATCCCGAGAACTGGTGCTTGAAAGATACTGAGTGGAAGTACTCAGCTGACTAATGAGTTCATATTTTAAAGCTTGTTTTGTACAGGGTGATTATTTTTAATTGTTAACAGTCATTTAATACAATACCTATTTGTCACTGCGAACCAATTTTTTTGCATTCTAAAAACTGGCACAGGCCGGCATTGCACATGAGTTTGAAATTATATAACGGAATTTAAGACCTTGGTTTTAGTAACAGTTTTAAAATTTTCGACGCCGACGTTTTTTACTTTCATTTGAAAATTTTTGCCGGTAATTGTATTAATTATATTAATAGTACACAAAAATCGACCGTGGATGTTGTTACTCCTGAGTACCCTGTGCACTGTCTCATGGTATACTTGTGTGTGAACTGATGTCTTTAGTTCCTGGGATTGAAAGAAGGGGGTTTTCGCGATTTTCTCTTTATACTTGGCGTGTTGTTCCCTAACTGCCAACAATTTGATTGACTACCCCGTGCTATATTTTCAAAGTCACCGCGCTCTTTGTTTTGATTTTCACATAAGAAGTTTTATATCAAAGTAAAAGCAAATTTCCGTTTTATATTAATAAAGCACTCAATAGCATTATTATTTAATAATTTATTTTATATAAAATTTATTTTTTTAAATAAATTTTTTTATTTAAATTTTTTTTTTAATTTTTATGTATAAAGTATATAATTATGAATTTCAAAGAGAAGGATAATTAGTCACTTTTACACCAACATCAATTTTTTATAAATCAGTCAAAATTTTTTTTAAATAAATTTTTAGTTTTTCGCTGATCTGATATTTGACTCTTAATAGTACCTGTAATATAATTTTGCGCAAGAAAAATGATGTGTACATACATTGAAAAAGTCAAATATAAAATTGTTTTCGTACGAACGCAAAGGGCAAATGATAAATGCGTCCTATACTTTTCATTTAACAATTCCAAATATTTAAGCGCGATTTCCTTTCAAAAAGGTTTGAGTGTAAACAAATACAGATAATTTACGTTTTCAAGCTACCAACAAAACAAAACAAAACAAAAATTAAAAACAAATGAAAATAGAAACTATTGCACTTGCAAACATGCAGGCAATTAAGTCAATTAACACATGTTAATTATTACACAAACAGCAACAACAAATAGAACAGCGATACACAGCAAGTGCCCAAACCACTGTGGTAGCTGTGTGTGTGTGCGTGTGTGTGTACATCGAATCAAAATTGCTGTTGTTGATTATGAACACTCAACGCATGTAAATGTGCAAATTTTGTGTGGCTGTAACCAAAACGACAGAAATGGGCGGCGCAAAAAAACAAAACACAAAAACAAAAAACTGGCAATGAGTAGATGAAAATAAAATTCCCACAAGTTTATGCGAATCTACAATAGAAATTAAAACCGAAATCTCTAATGAAATGAATGGAACAAAACTGGATGCAACAAACATGCAAATAATTCTATAAACATTTGCCAAATACATATACGCACACATACACACATACATACATACATACAAATGTGAATTTCTATTATGCAACTCGAAAGTAGTAAAGTTTCCGAAAGAGTCTAGAAGTAGATGGTCGGTTGGTGGCTGGCGCTATCATTGAGGCAGGACGGAGAGCAGACGTCGTGGAGAAAAGCGCAAGCAGGAAGTTAAGTGAAGAGCGCAAAGATCCACACTAATTTCATTGGGCAAACAGCTTTAACTCCAACTTACTTGCATAAATAAGTGTCTGAGGATAGTAATTGCATGTAAACCCAATGCGAAATATAATGGATTAAGTAATTTTCTACTACGTAGATCCATATATGATACACAAATATATGTATACTTACAGTCTGATAATCAATTGCCGAAAACCGTCGTTCGAAGAGAAATAGTTGCGATAGATTGAGTTGGCTTAAGATGATGCAGTCAAACATAGTAGGGAAATCGTTTTTTCCCTTTGTTTGCTATAAAAGAGAGAGACGAGATAGCTGCTCTTACTTTTCGGGAATTAATTTTATAGAAAATAGAAATTGTGAATAACAAATTTTCTTTAAACTTTGTAGTTTTGTAGTACTTTGGGCTACATTTTATTTTCAGAATTTATATCTCGGAAACTATTCTTCTTACCAAAAAAATTTTTTTATACAAAATTTTTGGGAAGATATCAAGTTATTATTAAAAATAAATAAAAAAATTGTTGTTGAATATTTTTTTAAACACAATTTTTTGTTCTTCAGAAAATTTAAGATTTAAAGAAAAATTTTAAATTTAAAAATATTTGTTTAAGATAAATATGTAATCTTCCTATCATGATACAAATTTTTAATTTGCTTAAAATTAAAAAAAAATATTTTAAACTTGCTTAAAATTTAGAAAGTATTTTTTCATGCCAGGAACCTCACAGACATGAAGGAAAGAATAATGAGATGGCGCCTATCGTGGTCCCGTTACTTTGCTCTCAGCGAATTTGACAATGAGTTACGTGATTTTAGCTCCAGTATGGCCAGACTACCATTTTCGTAACTTGATTTAGCATTTTTTTTTGTTATTTAGTCTCTTTTCTAGCCTGTTCTAAATAAAATGTAATGTTTATAATTTTATAAAATATACATTTTTTAAAATTTAGTTAAATAGTTCACCCAGTTTTATTTAGCTTTACTTTTTTTAACATCTGGTGGCTTTGCCCGCGATTGCAGGTGTTGTCGCTGTTCTTCTGCTTTCGGCAGTCACATCTCTCTCTCGCTACTGCAGTGTTGCCTAGCTTTGGATATAAAAACGCACTATAATGCCCATTTAAAGAAAATAAAACACCAAATTTTTATTGAATCACTTAAAGAACTTTGTATGCGTGACAAATTGTCTTTAGAATGTGCGGTTTTTTTTGTAAATAAATGTGTTATGCTTATGTACAATTTAATTTATGAGTTTTTTTTTTTGTTAAGCGAGACTATTTTGTTAAGGGAACAACTTATTTGCTAAATTTGAGGTTATGTAACTAGATAAGGTACTCTTTTTGTAAAAATGTCAGTATGGTTTCTTTAGTATTTTCTGGCTTATTTTTACAATGAATACATCTATTGATGCCCTATGTCCCACTAAGGATTGATGACCGAGAGGAACGATTACTCCTCTATGGTTTCAATTCGCATTCAGTAAATTCAAACGCTTTTAAATAATTTAATATTCAAACATAACCTTAAAAGGAACAAAAAATTAAATTTTCACTTTCAAAATATCAAATTTTATAAGAACCAACTACTTTTCATTATCAGAGTGGTCTTTTTTAACCTTCTTTCATATAATAATACATTTTTTTTTACCTTAAAGTTGCGGTAGCTCTAAATTAAAAAAAAAAAGAAACAAACACGAAACTTCAAAATTTTCGCATTTTCGATATAAAAAAGCACTAAATTTATTACGAAGAGCAAATAGTTGGCAATATTGCACAACTTGGAAAAACGTGACGTCACGTACTCTTTGATGGGTGCAATCTTCTTTCCATCATTCTTGCTTACCGGTTTTCCTAAAAGAAAAGAAAACATTTTTTTTTCGTGCTACGAAGATCACAGATTTGCCTAAAAAAATATTTGTTTTAAGTTTTAAGATATAAAAAAATTTTTTTTAAGTTTTGAGATTCTTTTGTTTTAAAATTTTAAGATTTTAAGAAAATATTTTTTCTTTCATGCCAGGAACATCACAGGTTCTCCTAAAAAATAAGGAAAATATTTTTTGTACGCCAGTTATATTACAGATTTTCCCAAAAACCAAACAAAAATTTCTTAAAATTTTAAATTTCTATAAAGATAGTTGGAATTTCAGAACTTCTCATTTCTAAGAAAAATTTTTTTGATGTTTTCGCCCCGGATTAAAAATGCACTTAAAAAAATTGTAGTATGAAGCCCTTTAGACAGTTGTTGTTCCAACGGAATGTTAGTATTAACAATAATTTGGGTGGAAATTGGCGAGGTAGTTGATATTAGGTTTTCAGATATCGACTAATTCAAAGAATTGGAGAACGGATAGAGGAGGTCGTCGAATGGGTTGGTGCGTGACTACAATTCGGAACTCGGAGAACGCAGAAGAAAAATGAAGAAAAAGTTGTTTCTAATAGCTGTTGCAGGCAATAGCAAACCTCCGAGTGTATTTCTGATATTAAAAGGCTGCTCGTAAAAAAATCTGCCTTTCGGAGTCGGCTTAAAACTCTAGATCTCTCCGTTTGTAGAACAACGTCAAGCCGGACTTCACAAATAAGAGAAGGGGCTCGCCCAAATACCTAAGAAATGTTGTGAGGGCCAATTAGGTTTTGCAAACGAATTTATTGTCCAAGCTGAGCAAGAATGAATCTAAATGAAAGAATTCCTTAGATTTGCTGCATTTACTGCACTTTAGCTTGGGTGCGATCAACTTTTAGTACGGAACACAAAGCATTTTGTACATACATATGTATAAGTTAGAATCATTTGAAGAATGGATTTCCGGGGACCTGTGGAGCAAGCTTTTTGACCTCGATTACGCGGACGATATTTTTCTACTATCACATACATTTTCCGACAAGGTAATGCAACTCCAATCAATGCAGGAAGTTGCCGACTGTCGCTGGGCTGGTTTTCAACATTTCGGAAACCAAAGTAATGCGCACATATTTTGAGTATATATGCGTTGGTCCCCGATCGATGGTACCCAGCTGGAAGAAGTGCAATTCTTTTATGTTAGCGGTATCATCTCGGTATCAGGTGGCTCCAGCGAAGACTCAAAAACCGCATTATGAAAGCTCTAGCAACATTTGGCTCCGTACGTCAAATCTAGAAAACATCGCACATCATGAAGCAACGTAAAAAGGGGGGATCTTTAATTCTATTGTCAAATCATATTTACTCGATGTGGAATGTGGAATACAGCTGCGGTCGACATGAATGCACTGCAAGTATTCACTAATCGATGCCTTCGCAAAATCCTGAAAATCATTTGGCCAAGCAAAATCTCGAATGCTGATGTGTGGAGTACAACTCAGCAAATCTCAATACTCCTTCAGATTGGCATAAGAAAATGGGGTTGGATTTGACACATCGGCAATGTGATGACCTAACAAAAGCCGCTATTGAGTGGAATCCAGAAGGCAATCGTAGAGGAGGAAGGTCATCGAACACTTGGAGACTATTATTGGATTTGGAAACACGCGCCAATAGTTTTAGCTGGAATGCCCTGCTATAACCCTGCACAATTCGTAAAGCGCCTACGGACTAAAACAATCTCCACGATTAAATTAACTTCTTGTTACGTGATTGGCTCGTGCAGCGTCATCATCCTGCCGGCGTCTTGCCATTACGGATTTTGAGTAATTGCTTCCAGTTTCCCACTTGTAGTGCATTGCCGATGTGGTAATTGGTGCAAGTAGTAACGTTCCGTATCATTCTGGAAAGTCAATTACATACTTTTGCAGCTTTGCTCCTAGCTTGCCTGAGATATTCTATGAAGCACAGCCTGTGGTCTACGTAGACGCCAAGGTACCTTAGGTTTGTACTGAACTCTATAGTGTGACGAGCAATGCTGATTGAGACCCGTTTCACTTTTTTCCGGCTGCTTAGTAGCACTGGCTCGGTTTTGTGCTGCTCTAGTTTCAGTTCGTTTTCTTAGGCCCATGTCTTCACCATCGCGATAATTGTGCTGCATTTTGTCGCTACTTCGCTTCTTGTCTTGACCACCCCATATAGTAATGTCATCTGCATATCTATGATTATATGCTTATTTAATTGGTAGACTCCATCTTACTTTACGTTCCCATGAATTGGATCCAAGACAGATCCCTGGGGAACCTCTCCTGTGATATCGTATGTAACTGGCAAAAGTCTGTACCTTAGACTATGCTTATGTGTGTGAAGTAGAACGCAATCTGTTTACAGCGGCATAGAGGGAAACTGCTGGGCTGACAATGGTCCCTTGAGAACTTGTGTTCTGCTACTGGAAATCGGGGCTTCGCAGCAGCTCAGCGAGCGCTAAGGCTAGCAAATCCGCAGCTCTCGAATTCGATAGGTATCCTTACCGGACATTGTCCGTTAGGGGTTCATGCGATGAGGCTTCAAGTCTTTTCTGCAAAAGCTGTATGGAGGACGAGGAGGAATCATTTCAGCTATCGTCGGGCAAAGGTTTAGACATCTGGGTTCTAACTTCTTCGCTATACCTGCGAATGTTGCGGGTTTAAATATCACACATCTGGTAAAATTAATCAATAGCTTAAAGCGGTTAATACAACCGTAAATCGCCACGGTTGGCCATCATCCTCTAATGCAAAGCTCTTTCTTCCTTTTCTTCCACCTGTCTGATTCTTTCACTTCTCCTTTTTCACTCCCCTTCTCCTGTATGTTATCACAACGGACAAATTTTGATTTTTTGTCTAAGTGGGCCCCTCGCAAGGACAGCTCTATCCTAACCTAGAGAGTCCCGCAATGGTATTCGTATAAATTTCCACCCTCGAACAGTGTATTTTCTCCAATA
This sequence comes from Anastrepha obliqua, assembly GCF_027943255.1. NCBI lineage: Eukaryota > Metazoa > Arthropoda > Insecta > Diptera > Tephritidae > Anastrepha > Anastrepha obliqua. Next base: position 83,043,145 of record NC_072895.1, on the reverse strand, counting down.
CATTTCCTACTTTGTCTAGAAGACAGATAAGCCTGTAGGTAGATGTCGCATTCGTGTGGTTCTTCTTCGCTTTGAATATATAATCTCCGGACTAGTGCCACTCACTGTGTTTGCAAAAGCGGCCTTGGTTCCTAAAAATAAATATTAAAAGGGTACCCGCTGGCTTAGGTGCTCTCTATGATTCTCTGGTAATGGATTATCTGTATTTAAATAACTCGCTTTAATGCGTAAGTGGGCATGAAGTGCATAAAATGTAAAATTAAAAAAGAAAATCTCATTAAATGACTGATTACAATGTATTTAGGCTTATTACGTTTTACTTTTTTATATGTTTCTAATCAACTAATTAAAACAAATAAATAAACACCAAACACAAACACTTAAGCAATGTTGGTTCTCTGATTTTTCCCCCCAATTACACCCACAATCAAATAAAACTGCGCTATCAAGGATTTATGCTGTCCACTTGTCGTACATACATACACTCTCACACACACATACATATTTACTCTGTGGTTTCTCTACCTCGCCGAATGAATCGGTCTGTGTGTGTGTGTGTGTGCGCGCGTTTATGCACCACAATGCATAATTGACCCTCAATTAAAATGTTGTGCTCTGCCTTGATTTGTCCACATCACAGTCCGGTAGTACTACAATAATAAAAACCACAGCATCACAATATCGCAGCAATCGCAATAGTAACCGGCGAAAGGGGGCGGCTAGGCAACATAAAGACTTTGTGCAGCCAGCAGCTATTCACACGAACTGCACAGTGCCTGCCACAAGGGTTCGCGCCCCGTCTCACCTCAACCCTCCTCACACCACCTTCTCCATGTCCATCCTCTTCTCATTACGCTGAACAACCCCGGCATGCACATTTTGCTTTGGTAATCAGTTGCTGCGAATTGTGATGGTCAACCACTGTTGGTGGGTGACTGGTTAAACAGGAGCGGAAGGTGGCTTGGCGCTCGTCTGATGGGCCACATTCAGTCGGGTAATGAGTGAAAGGTTGGAAAGTATGCTACGCTAATTTGGTTCAATGAAATATGAAAACCTAATTAGCTTTGTCTGTGTCTGTCGTCGTTGTCCCTGAATTAACCCCACAGGGGGTACGTGGCTTGAAGAGAAAGAAATACAATGGAATGGGTTGACCTTTAACTTCCTGCCACAAAGCACATTCACGTTGAGTTTATTTTTTTAACTGTTGTTGATTGGATGGTACTGCAGATAAAAGGATGTATTGAGCAAAAGCGGAGGTAACCTATTTTCGATAATCCATTATTTTTAAATTTTTGTGCAATATAAAATCGGAAATTAGCTGTAGACGTAATACTGAAATTTAAAAAAAATAGAAATAAATAAAAAGGAAGGTGAATTTGGTTGTAAAATGAAAAATCTTTATTTAGGTATTTTTGTAAATCAATTTCATCCCCTTCAAAATAATCCCCTCTTGATGAAATACACTTATGCCAATGATTTTTCCAATCCCCGAAACTTGCCAAATAGTCCATTTTCGGTATAGCCATCAGCACCTTCGTCGATTCAGCTTTTACCTCCTCAATCGACTCGAAACGCGTTCCCCGGAGTGGTCTTTGGGGTTCCCCGGAGTGGCGTTTTGGGAATAGCCAGAAGTCACACGGAGCCAAATCAGGCGAATACGGTGGTTGCGGAACGATATGCGTGGAATTTTTGGCGAAATGGTCACGAAGAACGAGTGCAGTGTGAGACGGTGCATTATCGTGATGCAAAAACCGAGAGTTGTTGGCCCATAATTCTGGTCTTTTTGGACGATTTGCTTCACGTAAACGACGAATAACGCTCAAATAATATTCCTTATTAACAGTTTGGCCAGGTGGAAGGAATTCATAGTGCTCCACACCACGAAAATCGAAAAAAACTGCCATCATGACCTTTATTTTTGAACGACTTTGACGTGCTCTTTTCGGTCTGGCCTCGCCTTTAGCACGATATTCGCTTGATTGGTCGGTTGTTTCAGGGTCGTAAGCATAAATCCAAGTCTCATCTCCCGTAACGATGCATTTGAGCTTATCCTGATAGTCTGAAAGCATTGTTTCACACACATCAACGCGACGACTTTTTTCCAAGAAATTGAGAGTTTTCGGTACCAAACGAGATTTGGCTTTTCGTAGGCCCAAATGGTCTTTCAAAATGGTTTTCACAGATCCTTCTGATATTCCGATCAAATCAGTAAGGTCTTTAACAGTCAACCGACGATTTTTGAGCACTAACTCCTTCACTTTATTGACGTGTTGGTCATATGTTGACGTCGATGGTCGTCCGGAGCGCTCCAAGTCATCAACACGTTCTCGACCCTCTTTGAAGTCTTTGTACCACTTATAAACATTTTTCTGCGACATGTTCGAATCACCAAATGCCTTCTGCAACGTGTTAAACGTTTCCGCAGCCGAAATTTCATTCCGCAAACAAAATTTGATGGCACTTCTCTGCTCAATCAAATCAGACATTGTAAAAATCGAAAAATGCACTCTTGGTTGTTTGGTAAACACAAGCGTAAATATATTACTTATAATGACATTCACATGAAAGTTGGCCCAGATGTTATTAACAGTACTGCCAACTCATGAAAATAATAACTAGAGCGAAATTTTAATCCCGCGAAGTTTGACAATTAAATTCACCTTACTTTTTGCCCACAGTAGTACTTGAAGAGAGTTACATATGGATCAAGTTTTCCGAAGTGGGTCACCCAAAACAAACTTTTCGATTTTTTACTTGTAATTGATCGATTTTGATAGTTTGCATGGTTGCAATATTGTCACGAATGCATTTATGTTCTTCTTTTTCTTAACCAGCGCAATAACCGCTTCTTTCTCATTCTAACCAGCGCCAGTTGGGCACACCAAGTGAAGCCAAGTCCTTCGCTGCACTATGTCTATGTCGTCGTAAAGCTCATATAGCTCACTCCCCGATCGCCTACGATACTCGCCGTTACCAACGTGCAAAGGTCCAAAAAACTTTCGCAGAATCTTTCTCTCAAACACTTCAATGGTCGCCTCATCGGATGTTATCATCGTCCAAGCTTCAGTGCCATAGATAGGACGGACAGGATGAGAGCTTTCTAAAGAGTTAGTTTCGTTCATCGAGTCCAAAGTAACTTAACTCTACAGCTTATTTTTGAGTCCAAAGTAGCAAGAGCGATTCCCCGTTGGATTTCAAGGTTGTCATTATTGCCAGTGTTAATTCTGCTTCCTTGATAAACTAAGTCTTTTACAACCTCGAACTGTCAACAGTGACGTCGGTGCCGATACGCGAGCGCGCCGACTGTTTGTTTGACGACAAGAAATAGTTGGTTTCGTCTTCGTTCACCACTAGACCCATTCATTTGTGTTAATTTTAGTTTTTTGACGATTTATTTGTGAAGAAATATTTTAATTGATTTTATACTTAAATATTACAGCAGAAATTTATTCGAGTCTTAGTATTTTGTGACAGCAAACAGAAACTTATTATGTAAACAAATAAATGAAGTTAGTTTGAAAATGTCGAAAAATATTCTTATAAAAAATTTAATATTTTTAATAAATTTGAATTAAAATTTTTTGTTTGAATTTTACCAACTGCTCGTTATGGGCGCTAAACAACCAATTTTGTTTTCATAAAAAGATGACTGAACAGCAAAACTATTATGTCGTTAATAGTGAAGTCATGTGAGAGCAGAGTGATGAGAGATTGTGAGTCCATCGAGAATAACGAACGTAACGACAAGACGTCGACATCGAAAACCGATGAGAACATCAATAAAGTGAAAGAAAAGTTGATCAATAACCGCAAAGTAAGCATAAAAGGACCTGAACATACTTATGAATCCGTTCAAGCCATTTTCCTTAATGGGATGGGATTTTATGCAAAAAAGGGGCCGTGTTGATATCACCAAATACGTGATTTCCAAAGCTGTATCTGACCCAAACTTCATTATTCCTGGAGACGAGACGTAGGTTTATAAGTATGATACGCACTCCAGACGTCAGACGCGTGAGCGGAGAGCTCCGAACGAACTAAGACCAAAAACCAGGTAATTTCAGTCAAAAGAGAAAGCGACGCTTACGGGTTTTACGGATTACAACGGTATTTTACAACATGAATTTTTGCCAACAACAACAACAACAACAACATGGTTTAACAGCTGAAAATGGCAAATTGTGTTAACATTCCTGTTCACTAAGGTTTGGCAAGTCATAATTAATCATTTAACGGTTGCAAATTGTGGAAAGTTATTAAAAAAAAAATTATTCTGTTCGCGAAGTTCATAAACCACTTCATCCACATTACGAGCGGTTTACACGCTGGCGGTAACATTTGCCTTTATTTCTTTCGATATAAAGGAATAGCCGCCGCTACGGTGAATGATGAGCGCTATCGAGCCAAACTGACTGAATTTTTGTTTCCGAAAAGTTAAACAACGACGAAATTTGATTCGATTAAGGCGGTGTAACTTGCCATACAGCGCGCTTAACAATCAATGTATTGCAATATTCGAGCCACAATTAAAATTGGACTGTTTGAAAGGGCCATATAACTAACTTTAACAAATAATATTAAAAAAATAAATGCGATTAAATTATCTACCTGATTAAATTAAAAACAAAAAAAATTATTCCAAAAATATTTCTGTTTTGTTCTCATTTTGAATTCTCAAAATCTTATGAAAACGCCCGATATTAAAGCTGTCGCCATATCTGAGCGTCAACATAAAGATATTTTTTCCATGGCGAAAATGGCAAAACTGCGGTTTCAAGACATAAAATAAATTCTTATAATTTTTTACAATATTTTATTATTTTTATAAACAGAAAATTAGGCATCACCACCCCGATTTGCATGAGAAGCTCACCCTTACTCTAAAGCAACCTAAATCGCACATAAGGACATTGATAAACGCGCACAACTGGAGTATAAATAAAACAAAATTGCGTTTTTAGTTTTTTCACAAATCTGTGATTTTTTTTAAAGGACCTTCAAATTTGCAATAAGTTTGACGTGGTTCCAAAAAAAAAAATCGTATAAATCTAAAATTGTGCTAGTAATGGAAATATAAGTGTCAAATGGAATAGGATAGTTCATAAAATACTAAGAATTTTTTTCATAGGTATCCTCTAGAACAACACCTCAAAATGCCCTTTACACTTGAATATCCTTTACGCTTTTCATTCAAATTCCTTAAAATATATGTTATGTGGATTTTTGCGCGCCCTAACACCAACTCAAATTCAGTTCTCTACCTTCTTTGCCTCTGGTTGTATACGGATTAGGGGGGCTTCCCTGCAAGCAGCTGCATGCTTTATAATTTCATTATTGTTTTGTCGGATACCTGAAAATGGAGACATACGCGAAACCACAGGTCAAATATAGTAAATCTGCGTTCTTAAATTTTTCACAGAATGCCTAAGTTTTTTTCTATAGGACTTTAAATGTTCAAAAACAAAATAGTATACATTTAAAAAAAATGCAAATTATGGAAATGTGAGTATTAAATAGAAGAGGATGGTACATTAAATGCTAAGAATTTTGTTAGTAATACTTATCCCTTGATAAAAAACCTCATCATTTCAGAGTTGCTATCCTTGAATATCCCTCCCGGTTTTACTATGGACTAGGACTATGAATAAGTTCGTGCGGTTTTTTTCGAAATTTGAAACTTTATTGACGTAAAATGGTTACAAATTTAATATTCAAAGTATTGTCCATCGCTTACTACTACTTTTTCCCATCTTTCTGGCAATCCACGGATTCCCTTTGTGAAAAATTCGGTCGGTTTTGCCGCAATCCACGAATCGATCCATTTTTTGACTTCATCGTAATTACGGAAGTGCTGGTCAGCCAGGCCATGTTGCATCGATCGGAAGAGATAGTAATCGGATGGCGCAAGGTCTGGACTATACGGCGGGTGGGGTAGGACATCCCATTTGAGCGTTTCTAAGTATGTTTTGACCACTTGTGCAACATGTGGCCGAGCATTGTCATGTTGCAAAATAACTTTGTCGTGTCTATCGGCGTATTGCGGCCGTTTTTCTCGCAGTGCTCGGCTCAAACGCATCAATTGTCGTCGGTAGACATCCCCCGTAATCGTTTCGTTCGGTTTCAGTAGCTCATAATACACAACACCCAGCTGGTCCCACCAGATACACAGCATAACCTTCAGGCCATGAATATTCTGCCCCGACGTCGATGTTGAAGCATGGACAGGGTATCCATACGTTGCCCGACGTTTTGGATTGTCGTAATGGACCCACTTTTCATCGCCAGTCACAATTCGATGCAAAAACCCTTTCTTTTGTGCCGTTGAAGCAGTTGTTCGCATGCCATAAAACGGCGTTCAACGTCTCTTGGCTTCAATTCATACGGCACCCAATGGCCTACCTTTCGGATCATTCCCATGGCTTTTAAACGTTTGGAAATGGTTGATTGATCAACTCCCAAAGTTTTTGCAACCTCTTCTTGCGTTTGAGCCGGATCTTGATCGAGCAATTCCTCCAATTCGGTATCCATGAACTTTGGCGGCGCACCCTCGCGTTCTTCGTCTTCCAAGCCAAAATCACCACTTTTAAAGCGTGCAAACCACTTCTGGCACGTTCGCTAAGCTAGAGCATGCTCACCATAAACTTCCACCAAGATACGATGACTTTCGGCTGCTTTTTTCTTCATATTAAAATAATGAAGAAGAATTCCCCGCAAAAACACATTATTTGGCACGAAATTCGACATTTTCAAGTGTGGTAAAAATATTGTTGTTTACGCTTCAAATAAAAAACTTATACTGACGTTTGTGCCTTACGACAGTAGCTCTCCAATGAATGTTTGGAAATGTGGATCGATGGAATAATAACGATGGAATAATAATCAAGTTACGCCATCTGTTGTAAAACCGCACGAACTAATTAATATACCTATTATTTATGGACCACGATTGCATTAATATGGCTGCCTCGGCTGGCTTCACATTCTATTAATTCAGTTTTCAAGAACATATTAAAGATTTCTGGCGTGCTCAATATTTACTTTAAGGGAATTGTCTTTAACCGCACTTCACAAATAAAAGTCAAATCGCAGTTCCGAGGTGGCCAATTCACATCTTCGAGACGGCCGATAAAACAATTTTCGAACTTGGCACTCAAAAGATCGGTTGTGTCATAGCGCGCCAGTCTACTGAAAGCAAAGATCGTCCAAGAAAATTTAAAATCTGGTCACAAAAAATCGTGTATCATGTGCCAGTAGCGCTCACAGTTGACCCACTTGGTGTTTCTCGCGGCGTTTAAAAGAAAAAAGAAAAAAAGGGTCACCGATGCCCCCTCGTCTAAATGCGCACCAGACTGTGGAGACATTCACCACTCGATCATAAAATGCGGGTTTTCCAATCCCTAGATATGCAAGTTTTGCTTGTTAGCATAGCCGTCGAGATGAAAATGTCTTTCGTTGAAAAAGATAATTTTTCGATGAAATCGTTGTCCATTTCGGGGTGCTCTAAAACGCAAACTGAGAAGCAAGAACGAGGCGGACGGTTATATGCCTTTGATTGCTGAGTCAATTGGACCTTGTAAGCGATAACTCGAGGTCTTCGGTCAAAATTCGCATTAGGCTGTTGCGTAAAATATTGAATTGTAGAGGTCGATGACGAATCGATGTTCCAGGACTCTTGGCTCGTCGATGCGCACCGTACGACCATGGGACCATGGGGACTCTGAGTAATGTCCACTAGCATGTCAGTCTCACGAAATGTTTGCACTAACTTATAGCAGGTGGGGTGGATGCTTTATTTTGGCCAAAATTTCTTTTCAATGAATTGTTTTGGCTATACAACATTTTCTTTCGAAGTATGATACTGACTTTCAGTCACGATTTCCAGCAGGAAAGAGCTGCCAACGTCAAGGACTACCCTGTATATATTTAGCCACTTAACAATAAATATATCATTTCAGAAGAAGAAATTCTTTTTCTGCCCAATTTTTCTTAGGGCAAAAATTGTGTTATAATCTCATGTTAATTGATCATAAAACTCACGAATAGCGAGTTAGATTTTTTATTTTGCATTCTAAAAATCTTATTCCATATTTGTATTTATATATCTACATATATATATATATAATTGGCGCGTACACCCTTTGGGTGTTTGGCCGAGCTCCTTCTCCTATTTGTGGTGTGCGTCTCTATGTTGTTCCACAAATGGTGGCACCTACAGTTTCAAACCGACTCCGAAGCTATTTTTATGAGGAGCTTTTTCATGGCAGAAATACACTCGGAGGTTTGCCATTGCCTGCCGAGGGGCGACCGCTATTAGAAAAATGTTTTTATTAATTTTGGTGTTTCACCGAGACTGGAACCAACGTTCTCTCTGTGAATTCCGAATGGTAATCACGCACCAACCCATTCGGCTACGGTGGCCGACATATTTGTATTTAGCGATCCTAAGAACTTTCGAGTAAAGAGTTTGAAGTTAATTCGATGAGTTTTAAAAATTCGTACGCCGCATTGGATTCGCCATTTGTTTTGTGTGTTTTGCATGGCATTGAAAAGGGTTTTTTTCAAAAGGAACTTTCCAACTATTTCAAAATTTTCTAAGCCTAATACGTGAGCAATGGGGTGGCTCATATCACTTGTACTTGAAACATTTTTCCACCGAAATTATTATATTCGATAAGGTATAATAGAAAGAGATTCAGCCGTTCTGCTGGACAAGAGAACATGAAATAAAATAGCAACAAAGCATATAAGAAAAGTTGAATTATAGAAGAAGAATTAAAGAGGAGGGGAAGTTAAGCTATCTCTAGATAAACTGTAAAAAAAAGCAATTAAAGACACACAATTTCGTAAAAAGAACCCGTTGGAAGAAATGTTGTGTTTCAGAAGTATCAGTCCTTAGATTTGGTAGTGGGAGCTTGAGGATTTGGGGGATGATCCAGTGGCGCGATTTGTAAATTTGAAAGCTTGCCTGGGGTAAAAAAAAAAAAAAACTTTAATATTGAGAAAAACACTTTCAAAGTTTTAAATTCGTAAGCCTCTCTAGATAAAAATAAAAATAAAAAATATTTTTATAATATAAAATTTAAAAAAATATTTATATAATATATTATATAAGCCTCTCCAGATAAAAATATTTTTTTAGAGGCCCACGAGTTTAAAATTTTCGCACTGTTTTTCTCAATATTTTGGGTTTTTTTATTTATCAACATTTATATATTTTTATGTAATGAATCTAATTGAAATCGTCATTAAATTATTCCAGCATTAAAGAATGTGGCTATAAAAATAAAAAAAATACGGATTCAAAACTTCGAAATTGTTTTTCTCAACATTTTGGTTTTTTGGATTACGAAACTTTTGCAACCATGATGGAAAGAATAATGAGATGGCGCCTATCGTGGTCCCGTTACTTTGCTCTCAGCGAATTTGACAACTAGTCACGTGATTTTAGCTGCAACATGGCCAGATTATCATTTTCCTAACTTGATTTAGCATTTTTATTTTGTTATTTAGTCTCGGAGTTTTAGTTCTTTCTTCATGACATTTTTCTAGCCTGTTCTAATTAAAATGTAATGTTTAAAATTTTGTAAAATATACATTTTTTAATAATTATTTAAATAATTCATTCAGTTTTATTTAGCTGTAGTTTTTTTTTAACATCTGGTGGCATTGCCCGCGATTGCAGGTGTTATTGGTGTTCTTCTGCTTTCGGCAGTCAAATCTCTCTCTCGCTACTGCAGTGTTGCCCAACTTTGGATATAAAAACGCACTATAATGCCCATTTAAAGAAAATAAAACACCAAATTTTTATTGAATCATTTAAAGAACTTTGTATGCGCGACAAATTGTCTTTGGAATGTGCGTTTTTTTTTAAATAAATGTATTATGCTTATGTACAATTTAATTTATGAGTTTTTTTTGTTAAGCGAGACTATTTTCTCAAGGGAACAACTTATTTCCAAAATTTGAGGTTATGTAACTAGATAAGGTACTCTTTTTGTAAAAATGTCAGTATGGTTTCTTTAGTATTTTCTGGTATTTTGTGGCTTATTTTTACAATAAATACATCTCTTGTTGCCCTATGTCCTACTAAGGATTGATGGCCGTAAGAATCGATTACACCTCTATGGTTTTAATCCGCATTCAGTAAACTGAAACGCCTTTTAAAATGTGTAAAAATGTTTTCAATCTTAAGAAGAGTTGAGAGAGGGACATTTAATATTCTTGCATAACCTTAAAAGGAGGAAAAAATTAAATTCACACTTACAAAATATCAAATTTTATAAGAACCAACTAATTTTCATCAGCACTAAAATCTTCTCAGAGTGTCCTTTTTTAACCTTCTTTTGCATAATAATACAATTTTTTTAACTTAACTTAAAGTTTCGATAGCTTTAAATTAAAAAAAAAGAAAGAAACACGAAATTTCAAAATTTTCGCATTTTCGGTATAAAAAAGTACTGAATTTATTGCGAAGAGCAAATGGTTGGCAATACTGCACTACTCAAAAAAAAAGTGACGTCACGTACTCTCTGATGGACGCAATCTTCTTTCTAGCATTCTTGTTTTGCAACTATAAATTACTTCTCATATTACATCAAATTCAAAATTGGACGCTGAACATTTTTTATTTACATTCAGACATATCATACATTTTACATAAAAAAGATATCAAGAGCGAAATGCAAACAAATGCAGTCAGTTTATTTTTGTCCACCGCTTACAATTCAGATTCTTCTCACAACCCCTGGCCCTCATGGCTAATGCTGCAGCTGACCTCCAGTTGACGCCAACAATTCGTGCGAGCATACCATGGGGCCGCCAGGTTTTTTCAAAATAAAAATCCATTGAATATACTCTCTGATGTTTCTTTTAAAAACCCGCTCAAATAAGAAAGCTTCTTAAAATAAATAAACTTCTATATCAAATATTTGTAATACCTAGTTTTAATTATTCGCTGTACTTAGTTCACTTTTAAGTTACCGGTTTATGTATGCCAACTTTTTTAAATATAAGTTTATGTGAATAATTAGAATATTAGCTTCAATAATTGACTACGCTGAAGGCCTCAGCAGCCATGGCTTCTTTTTTGTGTGCATCGTTAAATTCCACACTTAAATTGCAAATTTTCAATTATCAGATATTAGGGTGGGCTGTACGTTACATTCAAAATGGATTATCTGCCTTAGATTTATCTGCTATAAATTTTAAGCATGAAACTTGTTGAGCAACTGAGAATATAAAAGCTCTTCGCAAACCTCTCACTACTCTCATTTTCTCATTTTTCGTTCGCTGTGCTTTGCATTTCTCTTTGACTTTTAATATTCCATTTTCCAGTCAATGTGAGTAGTCTCTTTTCCCATAAGAGAACTTGGGCCGGATGTTTAAGTTGAGATGCATCTAAGTTCACATATATTTTAGTTCTTTAAATGACTTATTTATTTACGTTGAATTATTTAATATTGATTGATAGCATGAATAGTGACAAATATATATATATTTTTTTATGAAAGTATGCATACATATATTTTATTTTATTTTTTATGAAAGTGCGAATATTTTTAACATATTTCTTAACTTGAAATAATAAAAAAGAATACGTAACGTAACGTCAACTACACTAAGTATTCGAGTTGTAAAGTGGGGAAAGCCCAATACACTAATAGCAGAAAGTTTGAAAAATAAATACATGTGATTATAATTCTGTGCTCATGCGCTTACTATAAAGATTTATTCTTCGTCTTTCTTCTTAGCCTTTTATAATACATTACTTTGGGAAATTACAAAATTCAAAATAAAAAAACTCAAAAGAAATAAATAAGTAAAGTTTAATAAAAAACAACATTTTATCCTTTTACAATAAAGTAGACCACACGGCGGGTTTAGGAATGAAACTAAAACTTAAATTAATATATATAATTAATTGTTTTATTGTTTTACTAACAGGTGGCGCTAAAGTAATCCTCCTATAAGAAAATGCTATAAATTTTGCGATTGGCCCCTAATGTCAGTTCTGTTTTGACATTTGTGTAGTAAACACATGCGAAATACACGTTAATAAACAATGTTACGCTACACTGCTCCAGAACGTGGAATATTGCTGACTATTTATTTGACCAATAATCGGTCTGTGACTTTGGCACAACGTGAATTTCGTCGCAGATTTCCTCGCCGTCCAACGCCTATTGGTGAAACACTGCGACGTTTAGCCGCTCGCCTCGAAGAGACTGGCACAACACGAGATGCTGCCAGGCGTGGCAGACCCTGGAGTTGCCGTTCTGCAGAGAATATTGCTGCTGTAGCCGAGGATGTCATGGAAGCGCCGTCGACATCGACCAGACGACGTGCCACGCAAATGGGTATCAGTCGACGGTCATTACAGCGAATTTTGGTACAAGATTTGAAGATGTTTCCGTACAAAGTCCAGACGGTGCATCAGCTGTTAGCTGCTGACCGCCAATTGCGTCTAACATACGCTCAAGCCATCCTTAATCACCACCAAGAGGAAGATGATTTTTCATCAAAAATAATCATGAGTGATCAGGCCCATTTCCATCTTAGCGGGTACGTAAAAAAGCAAAATTTACGCTTTTGGGGCACTGAAAATCCACATGTAACCCACGAAGAGCAATTACACCCGCTCAAAGTCACTGTATGGTATGCTGTTTTCGCTGGAGGAGTCATCGGACCTTTTTTCTTCGAAGTCGTCGCGTGCCAAACGGTTACTGTGAATGTTGAGCGCTACAGAGCAATTATCAACGAGTTCTTTTTGCCGCAACTTGATGAATTGGGATTGGAAAACATGTGGTTCCAACAGGACGGTGCAACGGCACACACTGCACGTG